>NW_019154103.1:28894872-29019170 GCF_002288905.1 Enhydra lutris kenyoni
AAAAAAAAAAAAAATACACTGATCATTGGGTTTAGGGTACAGTATAAATTCACCTTAACTTGATTACATTTGCAAAGACTATTTCCAAATGAGACCACATTCATAGGTATGGGGGGTTAGGACTTGAACATATCTTTGTAGGGAAGCAATTCAACCCACCACACTTTTGCCAGAAGTCTTTTAGGGAAATAGTTTTAGAGTCCTAATTGCCTTTAGAAGTTTCATCATACCAGAGCAGATATATTTTTCATTGTCTTTCTATTCTAAGGCACCCCATAAATGAAAAATCTTGCCCAATACTAAAAGTTTCCCAAATTCATCACTATGTGGCCATAGTGATGTTAAATTGTCCTTCGTTGGATTGTGCCATTTGGAGAGACAAGTAAATGAATTAGCATAGTATATATATATATATATATATATATATATATATATATATATATATGAGAAAAACGGGCTTCCAACACAGTGGATGGGCAGGCTGTGTGAGATGACCCAATGAGAAAAGTATAGTGGGTAAAAATGATTGCTATATAACTTCCTGTCTTTACAATCCAGTTTTAGGGGGAAAAAAAGGCCATCACCAAGGTTCTGACAAAACCCTGAACTAAACAAAGATGTTTTAGGGACACAAAAAGCAGCACAGAGGATAGTCCCTATATGGTTTTAATTTTTGTTCTGTTTTGTTTTAATGATCTCTTAAGTTTATAATGGCAAGTTTTCTTTTTTTTTAACTTAATTTTATTTAATTTTTTTTCAGTGTTCCAAAATTCATTTTTATGCACCACACCCAGTGCACCATGCCATACATGCCCTCCTGAGTACCCACCACCAGGCTCACCCAATCCCCTACCCCTCTCCCTTCCAAAACCCTCAGTTTGTTTCTCAGAGTCCACAGTCTCTCATGGTTTGTCTCCCCCTCTGCTTTCCCCCAATTCACTTCTCTCCTTCTCCCAATGTCCTCCATGTTATTCCTTATGCTCCACAAGTAAGTGATTAAGCTAAGTGAAATAAGTCAAGTGGAGAGAGTCAATTATCATATGGTTTCACTTATCTATATGGTTTTAAAAAGTGACTTAGGGTGCCTGACTGAAGAGACTTTCTGAATTCAGCTCTTGGGCCAATTAAAAGTAAGTTTATCACAATAGAGCAGCCCTTTCCTATAGACTCCTTCTAATAGATAACATGCAAGGCATATGAAGGAAAATATAAGCAATCAAACCCTTAAAAGCCAAAATTCACAAAAGGACACCAAAGTATGATCAAAATACATATCTTGAGGGAACTCCCCTGGTTGGCTCAGTCAGTTAAGTGGCTCCGGTCAAGGGGTTTCAGCTCAGCTCATGATCTCAGAGTCCTGGGACCAAGTAGGCTCTGTGCTCAGTCAGGTGTCTGCTTGGGATGTTCTTTCCCCTCCCCCTGCTTATGCTTGCACAGGCACTCTCTCCCTCTCTCTCTTTCTCCCTAAAATAAATAAATCAACCTTTTGAAAACACACACACATATCCCGAGAAATGAATAAATCTAACATTGAAAGTCTCAGTGAAGCTATCAAAGCCCAAGTTCAAAGTCAAACTTAATCACATCAGAGGTCACAAAGGGGCTCAGATACATGCATTTTTATCTAATCAAGGGTCCTGGTCCATAGCTCTAATAGTCTTGAACAAATCTTGTTAAAGTCTCCAAATTAAAGCTTTATCAGTCAAAGACTACCAAGAACCAGCTAGCTTTCAGACAGGATCAGATTTATTAACTCTCAAGAAGGAACTGCAGACTATCACTCAACCAAAGGGAAGAGTGAACCCTGAAATGTTATTCAACTAAGAGAAAGGAAACAATTTTTGCAAAGTTAAGTTTGTGCTGAACATTTTTGAAGAGGGTAGAAAAGGAGGATCCATTCTGAATTCTGCTTCTCAAAGTGGAATTAGGAGAAGTGGCAATAAACTAGGCATTGGGTGCTGTCATGAGTTAAGGCGAATTTAGCAACTGGGTATCTATAGTAATAAATGAAAATATGTCTGAGGCATCATTGGTAAGATAGAAGTAGTCACTCAGAAAGGTATTGCTAAAGCAGTTTACAATGGCTGCATGAACTTGAAAGAAACAATGTTTTCAGCTTGCAACTGGCTTTATCTTGTCTCCCCATCCTGACTGGAAGAATTACTTTTTCTCTCTTCAGTTTGGGCTAATTTTCTCTTTTTCAATTCTGGATGGAATTTGGTATCTTCAAATTATATTATAAATACTCCTTATTAGTTTATTTTTAATTTTTTGAATCAGTGTCTAAGCAAAATATCACAGTTTCAATAATGATTGTAAAACAGAAGAAAATGTTACAGATCTGATAATGCAATGTTATTTCATAGTTAACAGAAATATGAAGGCAACAGACAAAGAAGGAAACACAGGGGTATCAATTTCTTCATTAAGAGACACAAGAAATAAAGTTTGAATTCTGCTTTTAAACTACATTTTATTAACAACTCATATAAAGATAATGGTATAAATGGCAAAAGGAGATTAGAAAATGTATTTCACTTAGTATAAGCCACTATCTTTGATATCTGGAAGAACTATTAAAAGTGCTATTAAATCAATTAAACTATTGAATAATTGAGAAATACGGGCATACTATGAAGATAACAACCAGAAAACCGACAGAAGAAATCCTTCTAAATACTTTAAGTGTCTGGAGGCTGAAACTGCTGGCAAGTGTATGAGGTAGGAGGCTGCCATCTTTGGTCTCATTCTTGGTATAGCCATTATTGCTTTGTGTTTTTTAAGCTAATATATGTAAAATCTGGATGATTTTTTTAAAAAAGTGAACATATTATATAAAACATTTAACATTTTATGGAAGCATCTAAATCGAGATTTGCATAAATGAAAAAATGTGATTGTTTTGGATTTAAAGCATCTATATCATAAAGACATCAACTCTCCCTATGCACACATATGTGTGTAGATAAAAGTATCCTCAAAAATAACAAATTTTTTGTTTATAAATGGAAATGCGTAACTTATAAAAACTTGGCTTTGTGAAGAAAAATAGATTTGTAAAAACTGTCAGAAGAAAGCACATAGAGAAGTTTTACTGGGTATTTTTCCAAGATTCACATTAAACATACACTAATTAAAATGATATAGTGTAGTCACAGGAATAAACAGACAAAAAGATCAGCAGATCATAATAGAAAACTGGGGGAATAAAAACACTAACAGATACATGTATTTTCAACTTGCAACTCAAATCACTGCAGAAAAAATGTATTGTTTATTCAATGATGTTGTGATAACATTCTAAAATTTATGAAATAAATGAAATTGAGTAATTCTCTACCTATTTTAACAAAAGAAGTTCAACTGGATCAATATTCTAAATTTAAAAGAATGAAAACATAAAAGTACTAGAGGAAAATAGCAGACACACACACACGATCTTGGAGTAGGAGGGACTTTTCTAAACCTAAAATAAAACTCCAGACTAACAATTTTGCTTATAATTATTTTTTTACAACTTCTATAATAAAATTCACTCTGAAAAAAGTATAATAAAAGCCAGGGGGAAAAAAAGGCAGCATTTATGACAGTAATGATTTCCATAAATTATTTATGTAAATCATAAAAATGAACAACCTAATAAGAGAAAGGGAAACAATTGATAGAAAAATAATCAAAAGATACGAAAGGTAATTAGAAAAAAATGTTTCGGAAATATTTTAATTTATCTTCACTACAGAAATTTTAAAAAGTTAATTCACTTAAAATTTTGCAAATATAAACATTATAATATTAAGTTGTACGTTAGGAAATAGCTGAACATGCATAAATCTGCAATTTTATAATTTTTAACTTAAGTATCATTAATTTTAGAATAATGTGGAAGCAGATACTCTGACACTTTTTAACTAAATTGGAATAAATAGTTTGAAAAATCTTTGACAATACCAAAATTGAAATTCAGTTTTGCAGATAGATCCACTCATTTTTGTATCCATTGACATTAATTACAGCATTGCTTTTTAAAGCAAGTAAAAATGAATTTTTAAAACAATTTAATAAATGTATCTAACAGAAGTATTATCTGGTTTAAAAGAATAAGGCACATTTATATACATAGATATATAAAATCTACAAATATTGTTAATGTAAAATGATACACAAGCCTTTGTACTATCTATGTATGCATACCCAAATGCCTGGAGAGGTTCTGAAATGGACTGCAATGACATAAAATAAGTGGTGGATGATTTCTATCTGGAGCATAAGACCAATGGCTTGTATTCCAAGGGACACTTATTTTCTATTCTAAATTACTTTGCACTATTTAATTTTGATATTTATGTATTATTTTCACATCATTGAAACTGAAATTTTTAAAGATGATATTCTTATTAAAATAGTATTGTTTGCAATGCCTTAAACATTCATATTATCCCCTAAATCTGAAACTTTGGCAGTCCTGCATCCTCCACTTTTGCTACACTTAACTTCCAGACAACTTTTTATTCCCCAACTCATCTCTCAAGCTTCAACTTCCATGTTACTTATTCTAGGAACTTACTTCTATGAACTGTAAGACTTGCTTAGGATACCCTTATATGAAAGCACTCTACACTTGTTGACTTTATGGTACTGTCATCTTATTTCATAACTTTCTATCTTTTGGTGTCCCTCAACATTACCAAATCTCCTGGAAGAAAACCACATTGCCATATTCAGTACTGTAACTCTTGCAGCTAAAATAGATCTTAACGATATTATTTATACTCAATAAAATATGTAGTAGTGTTAAAGGAACTCTGAATATAGATAAAATCTAGGAAATATAATTGGGGAGAAGAAAAACAAGAAAAGACAGAAGAAATGAAAATTTTTACTTGTCTAATTAATAGTTTTGTCTGTAACTTGACTTTGTCTTTGGCTACCAAAGTAGGACTTTAGCAGCTTTCAGATTCATAGATGATTGACATCAGTGTGAGAGGGTCTTCTAGGATACGCTCAATGTGGTATCCCATCAAGTAAGGCCAAATAACACAACTGCCTCTGACAATCCTTGTATAAGAACAAAACTACATTGTTCTTATACAAGGATTTCCTGTATGGAAAGTAGAGTGCATGGTTTGGTAAAAATCTAGATTATTTTTAGAAGCAACCCAGACAGTACTGGAAAGAAATACATGGGGTGAAAGAGTGGGAAGTAGCCTTTAGTGTGTAACTTTAATGTCTTCAACTATAATTTATGTCACTTCAGCAAGGCCATTATTCCATAATAAAAAATTCTTCCTTTTTGTTTTACAGGAAGATTGAAATTGAAATTAATACCTAAATGTAGAAGCATGATGAACTGCCTGTCGGTAAGGTCTGCTTGTACTTTTATAAAGTTCAATATCTATTTCTTCTTGGGTACTGTGACTCATTTTCATTGAAATCATTTGTGGCATTATAGAAAGAAAAGAGATAGTACACTCTTAGTAGTACATGAAATTTCTTCTAGGTTCACATAATATCTGGTGCAATTTTACAGCCTAAGACAATTTCATGTTCACATTCATATCATTTATTACCCAATAATAAGAAGGCT
Organism: Enhydra lutris kenyoni; assembly: GCF_002288905.1. Classification (NCBI taxonomy): domain Eukaryota; kingdom Metazoa; phylum Chordata; class Mammalia; order Carnivora; family Mustelidae; genus Enhydra; species Enhydra lutris. The sequence continues at coordinate 28,900,457 of NW_019154103.1, forward strand.
AAATGAAAAAAAAATGGCTATAACAAGTAAGCAAAAGAATGGTTTTGAGGCTAGTTTATTACTAAACTTGGGCACAGGTACTATGATGCTGCAAACTCATATCTCATTTAGAATTATTAAAATCAATATTAAATGTCTCATCACCATTTTCATCCCCTAGATATTATAATTGTTCTCCATAGACTTAAAAATAAAAATACTGTTATTTTTCAATTTAGCTGGCTATGCTAAACTAAACAATCTTTCCTTCTGCAAATTTACAGATGTTGTGTATCACTCTCTTGATCAAATGAATGTGACTTCACAAGCTTTTACTATGTAAACTTACCAAAGGACTGTAACTCCTAGTACCTTTTCTTTATTGACATCTACCTACTCAGGAAAACTAAGATGTTTTAGGACTAAGAAGGAAAGTTGAGTAAATAATTTAGGTTTCTATTTTTTCATAAAAAAAAAAAAAGGCAACTCCTGCCAAACCTATCTCATGAAGGTTCTGTGGAAACAAAATGAGATGAACTATGTGAAAATATAGTATCAATTGTACATAGCTATAAATAATAGAATGTATATAAACCTTAAAATAGTTAAGAACTGCTATTATCATTTAGAGTAATAGTTGCCGAAAATCATCTGTCTTTGCCTTTCATGACAGTTTTCTTATCTTTCTTCTGAACTACAGAATGATCCCAACAAAGTAAAAACTTATCCTATCCTCTTATTACTTCTTAATATTTCATTAATCCTTCGGCCACTTGCGGACTTTTATTGGCAGATGGGTTTCAAGCTTTGACTTTACATTCACTACTCTGTCCAAATCCCAGACCAAGCTTCCTCAAACCAAACTAGTATCAGCCTTTCCTGAAAGATCACAAGATGAATGTACAATGTAGACCTTAACATCAAATTGCAACTGGATGTGCCTTCTGCAATATGCCATGGACACACACCGCTGCTTGCAGCATCTCTGACACAGTTCCCAGCCTGTCTAGAGGATTGATACCAATTATCCTCAGTTTCCCACTGAAGTGAGTCATGTGTTTATTGTCCAGAATTCAGAAGCACAAAGAAACAGAGTGAGAATGGAAGAAAAGAAGAAAGGAAGGGAGGAAGGGAGGAAGGGAGGAGAAAGAAAGAAAAAAACCTCAGCTGCCCCAAAATTTATTCCAATATTACTTTTTTAAAGATTTTTATTTACTTATTTGAGAGAGAGAGAGAACATGAGCAGTGGGGAGGAGCAGAGGGAGAGAGAGAGAAGCAGGCTCGCCTCTGAGCAGGGAGCCCAATACGGGGCTCTGTCCCAGGACTTTGTGATCATGACTTGAGCTGAAGGCAGACAATTAACTGACTGAGCCACCCAGGCATCCCTCCAATATTTCTTAAGAATGATCATTCACCACCTGCATCAGAATCCTCCCAGATAATTAATTTCTTAGTCCACACTGGGTAGCTATAGAAACAGAAACTTGGAAGATGAGCACTATTTAAGTTAAATAGTAGTTAAACTACTTTAAGGAACATAAGTAGTTCCAGGTACCCATTACAAATTAACGAGTTCCCCGCCCCACTCCAGAGATCTCTTGCTACAGAATGGGTACAATGATAGTAATGATAAAATGATGTTGTTGATAGTAATGATGAAAATGCTTCTCAGTTAATACATTTTATTGTTGCAGACAAGACCACAATTAACATTTAAAATGAGCATGATTATGTTGGTGATACTGGATTTGAAACATACTGTTAATGATACTTTGCTTTCCAAATTATGCAAGATCTATTTCTCAGGCTGACTGACAGTGCAAATGTTCATACCTTATAGCTGGAATGTTACCTCCTACCAACAGAGATGTAGCCTTGCCCTTGTATCTATTGCGACCATGATTAAAGCCATAGTAATACAATGTTAGTGTGTTTCCCAAAGTAAGGATTTATTCAGGATCATACACCACATTCTGCACTGTTTTTACAGTGGTTCTTCTGAAATGAGGTGAAGCTTATGCCTGTCTTGTAACTGCCTCATCAAGAAAAATAGAAAATCATCTTCACAAGAAAATAAGAGTCTACAGAGTGTATACATGAGAAAGGAAACTATTTCTCACTGTCTGGCCACACTTCAGGTCAAAGAAAGAAGGAACAATATTTGTAGATATTTATCTCTGAAGCAATATACATAGTTTACAATAACATAAGATTTAGTTTCTTAGCCTAGAACAAGTACATTTCAAGTATTAGATTTTTCAGAGTTCTTCCCAATGACCAGTGACTAGGCATTTTATCTCCATTTGTGAAAACTCAAAATGAGGCATCTAGCTTTCCCAAAGAAAGGGAAACAATAATTATATCTACCACCCCAATTTTATCTATCTGTTTTACTGTCTTTTGGACTATCTATATATTTACCTATTGTTATTCTTACATGATTTAGCTCTAATATTCAGCAACAGGTAAAATGCATGAAAAGCAAATGATACATTAACCAACCAATTATAATAATAAAGATAGAATGAAATTTAGGATTTAACTAATTACTAAAGGTTTGTGGCAGGGCTAAAGTACAACTCCTTTTTTATTCCAGGAGCTCTGAGACATAACAATCACATATAGGTCTAATATTACAAAGGACTATCCCAAGTGTAAAATTAGTATGTGATGTGAAAAGTGGATATCCCATGAAAAATGGGAATTACAAAAATGTGACCTGGGAAATCCTGTCTACTGAAATGCTGCTTTAAGATATCAACCTCTTAATTCAAACGCAACCCAATTAGATGAGTCTTTGTTAATCTTAAGCATCTCAGTGTTTGCCTAAAATGAGAAAAGGCTCAACTAAATAAAAAGCCTGTATTATAATAATTCATAATATTATATTCCCATTTTATGTGCATACCATATGTCTCTATCGCTTTTAGTTTTACTAATTTTTTACCTTAAATATATCATTGGTAGTCAATTATAAATTATTAATGTTATTTATAAATTTATAATATATATTATTTATATATTTTATATAATTATATTATTATTAATATATATTAATTATAATTAATATATATTATATGTCATATTATATTATATCACATATAATATATAATATATATTTAATATATTATAAACTTATATAAAATAAATTTATAATATAAATTATAAATTATAATGTTTATTAATATAATAAACTCATGGGATGAATGCTAAAATAAATCTAAAAGAAAGTTGTCTAATTTTTTGATAGTGATAATGCCATCAAGACCCATAGGCAATGAGACTTTAACTATATGTATACATAAATACCTATGTATATATACCTGTACATACATATCTATATCTATATATGTATATGTATATATCTATGTATGTACACATATGTATCTACATCCATTTACAAAGAGGAAATTTTATCTATTCTCAAGATGCTATATTACTTGAGACTTTTATTTTTCTTACACTATGAGAATAGGTACTGAGGTCATTTCTATCTTTAATAAAATGGAAATCTCTCAGGTGAAACCACAAAACTGTCCATTTTCTTTTGCTGACTTTAAATAAGTACATTGTTTCCATCTGTTTTTGTTACTTATGTACTTTGAAGGAGTAGGTAAAACTGAATGTAGCCTAAGGAGAAGGGACAATTTCCCAGATTCAATTATATAAAAGCAAATGTTACTAATTCTATATTATTTACACATATACACTAACACATTAATGGGAAAAGTAGTGCAATTATCTTTCATTATACAATAGAACATACTCCATATGGCAGCATATAGAATGAATTCACCATGCTCTTCATTAAGTAATTTTAACAGTACTTTTTTATCTAGCAACTGCAAATTCAGATTTTCATAGAAAGAGACTATGAATAAGTATTTCAAAACATTGTACAAACAGAAGATCCCCAAATATTGTTAATTTGTTATAGAGCTCAATTTCTCCATTTTCCTCATATTATGGGTGCATAATACATTTTCTAGTAATGAATTCAAAGATAAGTGAATATTAAATAATAATTTTATATTTATGGTAATTTCCTTCTAATTGTTGAGTCTTCTGAAATAGAATATGGATATTAATCACAAAATATAGTGATTAAATACCAAAATCACACAAAAATAGAGAAACTACATCAATGGCACAGAGTTACATTATACAGAGAATACTTAATGCATAATTTTGGTGGCTATAGAAGGAAACAATCTATCTACCCATTATTTAGCAATAACTCTCTACTATTTCCTCTCTCCCTTCTTATCAAAAATTATAAGATTAATAAATTAGCATAATATGCTATCATTTATACCCAAAGATCTTGTCGTCTTAGCATATCAATCTTTTCTCCTTTATTTAAGGGAGGTATAAATTCAGTCTGATCATTAGGAAGCAAAAGTCATTTGTTTTAATAAATGGTTGAGTGAGAGGAGTGCCTATGTGGGTTTGAATAAACCGGTAATAAGGACTCAGTTCCATTAACTTCTCCAGAAGACTATTCTTCTAGATGACATCATCACTTAAACCAAAACATCTCTGCCTTGCAGAGATTTCAATAATAAACTCTTGCTCATTTGGTGCATTTTATTTGCATATGGTGCATTTTATTAGCATTCCATACCTTCTTGAAAAACCTAGGGTCATTGGTGATTGTTTTCCTCCCTATTATACCACAGCATTATACTCATGTTTAGGATGGTTGAATGATGAAGATGTGGATTATCCTGGAATAGGCAAGTATATCATGCAGTTGAACTGTGGTGCCACTGAAAGAAAAACCAAGACAATAAACGCTAGAAAGCATCTAAACAGCAAGGAGTCATGAGAACAGTGCCAGTGAAGAGATCCAAATAGGAAATCAAAATAAGTAGATAAAAGCAGACATTGGCCTATGCTTTTTAATCAGATGCTGGGAGCAAAACCTTGGCAGAAGTGATAAATCGCTGGCCTTTTAATGGCATACAGGGATCTCTGCATTTGATCAGGTCAATGTTTATATTAACTGTAGTAGAAATCATTGAGCATTCACCTCTAATCTGAAAAATGAATCACCAAGTTAGAAAGTGTATTTAATTCATTAGTTAGCATGTATTCATTCACCCAAACAAAGAAAGATGGTAAGTTGCAGGGGAAAAATACAACAACAACAACAACAAAAACCAGTATCTAATTACTTCATGTTTTAGATAGAGATACTTAAATTCTATTTATATTTGTTAATATGCTAGTATCTTAGATAAAATGAGCTGAAAAAATTCATGTAACTAATTAAAACTGCATTTAAAAAAATTATTTAAAATAAATTTAGTTAACACATAGTGTATTATGAGTTCCCAGGGGTAGAATTTAGTGATTCATCATTTGCATACAACACCCAGTACTTTTTACATCAGGTGCCCTCCTTAATGCCCATTGCCCAATTATCCCATCCCCCCACCCACCTCCCCTCCTACAGAGTCCTCAGTTTACAAGACTGCTTTTTTTTTTTTTTTTTAGTATTTATTTGACAGACAGAGATCACAAGTAGGCAGAGAGGCAGGCAGAGAGAGAGTAGGAAGCAGGCTCCCTGCCCAGCAGAGAGCCCAATGTGGGGCTCAATCCCAGGACCCTGAGATCATGACCTGAGCCAAAGGCAGAGGCTTAACCCACTGAGCCACCCAGGCGCCCCACAAGACTGCATTTTTAAGCCTGTATAAAGAAACCTGCATTCCACGAAGGGCACTCAATGACAAGTTCAAGTTGCACAGTCAGAGAGGTACTACAAAACACTTCCCAAGTAGAAGATGCAAGTTAAAACCTACTAGGTCTCCTATTTGGAATTTCCTTTAGGAAAAAAAAAAAAAAATACAAATTCTCTGTCAAGCTGAAGGGATATAGAAGAGACCTGCCCCCATAAGATTTCAAAATTATTTCCTTCCAGAGCCATTTTTTGGTGACTGTAGTTGTGATCTACTAATATAACATGCTTCTCCTCTGGTGTGAATTCCTTCCTGTCTGCAGGGGGAAGATGGAAGCTATAGTTTGAATTAAATTCTGTCAGGAAACTAGGTGATCGTATAAATTCAATGGATTGTCAAACAATATTAATGACTTATTTGTTAAAAAATAATGTGTTTCACACGAGGAAGGGCAGAGAAGACAAAAGATCAGTCAAAGAGAAAGAGTAAAAATTGTGCAACAATTTATAATCTATTTCTATAGAGAGAATTCAGCAGGTCTTGTCTGTAAAGTATGGAGTACACGTCTACAAAGTATACAAAATGTAGTTTCACTGTTTTTATTGGAAAAAGTGTAATCTTGACCTTTGATAAATTATCCAGGGAATAAGCCCCACAAATCTGAATGAGTATCTCCCTATAGCCTGCCTAGTTTAGCAATTGGAAGAACACAGGTCCAGTTAGAGAATTTTACCTAAATTTGTATTTTCAAATTTCAGCCAGCAATGTAGGCAATCTACCACTCATTTTAACTATTTGAAAAATAGGAAACAGGGATGCAAAACCTCGTGTTTGTTTTTTTTTTTTTTTTCTTTTCTGTTTGCCATCTAACTGCTCTGTATGTATGGGTGGATATAACTGAAGAAATTTTTGACATTAACTATTCAACTAAACTGTCATCTGTGCTTGAACATGAAAGAATATATTGAATGATTAGAAGGCTGGCAAGTGCTGTTTGCCAATTTGCAATGATAATTGAACCCAGTAAACTGTAGCTGTATTGTTAGTGATACAAGTGTCTGGAAATGTAAGTTTAATAGAACCTCTCTTTGCCATCCTCCCTGTAAGCAATTCCCCATTTAATTTAACCAGTACTTGTCATTCCCTCGCTAGTATATGCTAACTGATACACAAGGATGCCAAATGCTTAAGGACAAAAAACTACTCTCTAACTACTACCCTAACCCAGAAAAAGTTTGTGTACTGAAGTTTTAGTGTCCTTTATATATTGCCAAATTACATACTTTTCTTTGAAAGCCATTTAATATTCTAACAAACTATCAAACCCAAATATAAAAAAATGTTATGGTTATGTTCATAAATTTATTTCAAATAGGTATCTGACCTAAATTAGAAAGTAAATTGTTTTGATTATTTTATACTTTAGAATATTGATCAAAGTATCTGGCAAATACTCAAGGCTCAATGCACATGCTCTAAAGAAATAACTGCTATTTATCTTCTTTTCTGTTATTCCTCTCAATCCTTTTTCTATGGATATTCATCCCATTTGTGCTTTCCTATCTTTATCCATAATATATTCACATTCTATTCGACTTACTCTTGTTTTTTGAATATGACAAGAATGCTTCCTTCATAGAAACTTTTCCAAAAACTTTGTTAGCTCTCCTACTTATCCTCTAGACCTTAGATCATCAACATATTCTCAGAAAATCTGCCATACTCTGAATTCTATTTTTGCTTTCTACTTTCATCTGTCCTTCAGAATATCTCTACAGTTATATATATAATTTTAATAATAATAATTCATATATAATGTAACTATATATTGATGTAATATAATTTATAATTTTAATAATATAATAAAATTATATGTATGATACATATACATGTAAAGTTATTTTTAAATATCCTCATACTAGATACTGAGTGTATCTTTAATCATCACCATATCTCTCCTGAAAATATATGTTCCAAAATATAAATGTTGAATGAAGCAGGTGAATATAAGCCTGGTACAATAAATGTCTATATTCTTAGGAAACTTTCAGTGTATGTTAGATTGCCCACACAGACTAAAGACTTTCCCATGCCCTTGCTTTTTTGATGCATTCATTTCCTTTTGAAGTCCTTTTTCCTTTGTTATGATCTAGTTGGTGAACATGTCTCTCTTGAAGGAGGCAATGTTAGGTTGAGCAGTGTTTTCCTAATATAGCCATGCATCAGAAGCATCTGACACTGATTCTAAACTTCCTATTACAGAATTTCCTGGAATGAGCCCAGTAATATGGATGTGTGTGTGATATATATGATATATTAAAAGTAGATATGATATATTTGAAGTATATATAAAGATACAGTATATATATATCAAATGTGTATATATACATATAAAGTATATTTGTGTATGTAAGTGTGTATGTGTCCATATATGTACATATATATAATATTTATACTTAAATTTCTATGGTAATTCTGATTCTATTGATATAGTACTCTGAATCAGAATTGAAGTGCTAGTGTTGTGCCCTTATGAACTGAGAAACCAACATTCTCTATCCTTAGTTTCCTTAACTTTAAAATGTAGAAATTATACAGCATTGACTATAATCCTTCAAAGAAATATATAATTCTAAAACTTAACAAAAACAGATAGCTTAAAGACTTTAAAACCAACTCTGTAGTCTATCATTTGCCCACAAATCAGTAAGTTAATAAATGAGTGTCAAGGTTATTTTTGTTATTTTGAAAAGCATATATGGCAATATTGATGGCACCATGAGGACTATTTCCCCATAAAAATAAAGGCATATACTTCTTACAATTAATTGCCTATACAGCAGGTGGGATCATCATAGTTTCATTAAGAGTAGTGTTGGCCTCTATGATTCAGTTTATTTTATATGACATTCCAAAACTTGAAACTGTATTTTAACATTAAAGAAACCACAATTTATAATGAAAATAATTAATTCAAATTAGAATATAAGCCAAAGTTATTTGCCAGATATTAATACCCAAGGCTAGATAACAGAGTTTGATTTACTAGCTCCCTAGAGAGAAAGACACTGACTTGTGACTTTTCCACCCATCTGCAGTCATTAAATGCAAGTAATAAACATGAATATGCACCAAAGCACAAATCAGAATTAGCAATCAAATTAGTGTCACTTGCATTCATAGCAGATTTTTAAATGCCTTTAATTCTATTAGAAACAGAAAGAAGAACATTTCACACTGCCACGAATGTCCCTTTAGGATGTATAAATCTGAAATAGAATTCCTGTGATGAGGCAGGCTAGAATTTGACTAGATCTGTAGAGCTGACAAAAGCCATGTTGAAATGGGGTTGACCTGTAGTTCCTCGTACTCAAATGTTCCTACTGAGAGAGTGTGAATTCTAGCATTGGGTGGTACTGCACTTTTGACTCCAAATGGTTTTAAGGTCAAAGAAAAAGAGATGTAAAAATAAATTCTGAGCTTTCACACACTTGAAAAGCCACATGCAATTAACTTTTTTTGTTAAACAGTGTTTTATGAATATAATTTTTAACCAAAACTATCTTTCCTAAAGTTAGTGTTCTCTTAAATTAAAAGATTATCTATCTTCAGAAATTGTACATTTTCTTAAATTAAACAAGATCTTTTTTAATATCTCCAAAAAAGAGTGAAGTATCAAGTGAGGGCAAGATACTTAGCGAATCTTGTAAGAAACAAAACAGGTGTTTCTTTGGGGGAAAGAAGGGGGAATTTGAAGCAAGGAAATAGGAGGTTTTCTTCTGTGAAAACTGTAGATTCTGAGATTTTACCTGACTTGCAAGCTAACAAGCTGATCTATGATAGTTTAATGAACACTGACATAAGATACAAGACACCTCAGTCAGAGACAAAGAACGGTTTATCACTCACAGTAATAACAATAGTCAGAGTACAGCATTTTCCTGTTCTGTTTCCTCAAACCCAAATTCCCCAGGAAAATGTAAAGAAGACAAAATGATATCTGTACATACAATGGATTGCTATGGACAGCAAGCATGTCTATCTTTTACTCCAGAGAATATCAAGGAAACTATCCAGAGAAAAATTATGTCTAGCTTCCAAGGATAGAAGCAAACTTGCTCTTTGTCCCAAAGGGTGACAGTATCTCTGACTTCCAAGGCTGTTTGCTATATAAAAAAGGATATTCCAGAACACAGTCAGTGCTTCTGTTCACAAGACATGCAGCAATGTGAGACACATGGAAAATTGTCTCTCAACCTATGGGAAACCACATCTCATATTCTGCAAGCTAGGGTCAAGGAAGGTAGACCTATAGCCCTTGATCATTTAGCTAAAACAAGAAAACAGCTACCCTGAAAGAGAGAGACAAAAAATTATCCACAGTTTCTCTTCATAGTTCTCTTTCTGTGACTCTTGGATACAAGCCTATGAGGCTATCTCTGTCCAGGGAATTACTAATTTGGCATAAACGAGATGCTGATTTCTCTACTGTTACACTACAGGTTTGAGGGTATAAACATGTTATAATAAAAAAATACAAGTTTCAATTCATTCCTCTCCTGCCAGTTTATCAGACATATTTGAATTAAAGTATAACCCATTCTGCATAAAAATAATTAACTACAGCCCCTTCAAAAACATAGCAATCTGATTAACTTAGGAACAAAAGTTTACAACACCCAAATATGGCTCAATACATTCAATATATTTAATATTATTATTAAGTCACAATGAATACTGTAAGAACCATTCCTCCCTATGCCCAACTTTAAGTGGCAAACTAACAATGAGACTTTTAGTTGAACATCCCAATAAAAACTGTCCAGGAAAAATTAACACCATAAGTTAATGATGATTATCATGGGATGTTAACAATTGAAAAATGATTCTCAATTGCATGTGTTATTAAAAAAAAAAAACCTATGGAGTTCTGAGTCATAGGCTTTAATTTGTTATGCTGCCAGAAATCCCTCTATTAATACACAAAGTATTACTGGAATCTATCACATTGCATTGGATAATACAAAAACTACCCAGGCTAAAAATCTCTGAAAATGCCCAGTAATTATCATCACATTCTTAGGTTATAAAGCAGGCATAAAAGACTATTCAGAATTTTGGTTTTGAAATAAGGAGGCATTGTTTTTGAAACATTCCTACAGATACCTTTGTGTCAAAATGACTAGAAAGCAAGATACACAAGAAAGTCTCAGTTCTTCTTGGGCACTTTATACCAAAGAGTTTTCATCTTCTGATCAAATTATGTGTTTATTATAATATTAAAACCTGTGAATATTCATTAAATTTATAGTATTCCAGTTTTCAAAGATTATGTGTCTCATAGTAGGACAATTGTCAGTAAATCAGCGAAGATGAGATTGTAAATTTTGCAGGTGCATTTTTTCAGTTTTCAGAACAGATCTGTTGTAAAAACACAACGTCTGTGTGTGGTAAAGGAAAGTTGTTAAATTCTGATTTATTAGAGAGTAGCAAAATGCAGTGTTTATGCTTCTGTGTTTATTCAATACTAATTTCATCAGTTATACTGCTTTGTTTTTAATGTTAATATATATTATTTAATATTTTTAAAATTTAAAAAATATAAAATTCACTTCACAAAGAAAACTGGTAAATATATAATTAAAATTAGCATTATTAAGTGTCAAATGCTATAAATTTCACATATATCTAATCCACTTCTCTTTTTTGTAATCACTCTACAGCATAGAACACATAATGCAAATACGAGTGTGTGGCAACATGACAATACCATTTTATAGAGTACCTGTATTATGTATGGAAGATTGATACACTGCATTTATTTTTACTTCATCCTGCTATCTCACAGAAATAACAGTGGAACTATCAAAAAGCTATAAAACCACAAAAACAATGAGAACAGAATGTAAGACAACTGTTGACCAGAAATTGGACAAATGAAGGATGGATGGTAACTTTTATATTTCAGACTGAAGAACATCTAAGTCTTGGCAGGGTAAAGATACAGGAATTCTAATAAAAAGCAAGACCGCTAAGATCAGAAAACTGCACACATCCTCAGGAATTTGAGGTTCCTGGTATTGCTGAAGGCCAGAATGTAGGGATAGGTTGAACATAGGAAGATTAGCTAGAGTTTTGTATGAGAAGGTAGAGGGGAAGTTAGGTCACCTCTCCTGGATATGTAGTCAGGAAACTGGCCTCTCTCATTCCATCAGAGATGGAAGGCAGAGAGGAATGTGGAATTGGGAGCGTTTTGGAAAGATTTGGTGAAAACAGACAAACTGAAGGGTAAGAACCTCAGCCCCATAAATTCTAAGAACCAGGCTAAAACTGATAGATCCATCCCTTCACATACCAACTCTCATGCAGGCAGGAGGTTACAGGACTCCTCTCTGGATAAAGTGACAGAAGAGACAATGTAAGAAACCAATGACATTTTATTGCTCCCCAGTGAAGAGCCTGATCTCCTATGATGTAGTCCCATCAGTGCGGAAGACCTGAGTGAACTCTAACTTCCAGTGACTCCTTCCTTTATGTGGTCGTTAGAATCCTGGACCAAGTCAACCTCTTTATTATCTAAGCAGCACACTTAAAAAAAAAAAAACAAAAAAACAAAAAAACCTCATAGGTGACATACAGAATATCCTACCAACACAGAGTGAAATACAAACAGTTGAAAACTCCCATATCATACTGAGCTTTGAAAATACATAGTTTGCTAAACATGTGCAATAAGTAGGTGAATTAAGACAGGCATAATTCATAGAAATACCTGTGTACATATTGGTATTTAAACAAAGCTTTGAGATTAAAAAGTTAGTTTAGTTGTTGTTACCATTTTTGTCGTTTTACTATTTAGTTCGATTCATAGCAAGAGAGAGTACAGACTGAATTATATTCTATTTTCATTAAAAAATATAAAACAGTTAACATTCCCATTTTAGGCAGTATATAAAAGAAAATGAATGGTTATTAGTGGCATAGTCTCTCAGGTAATTCTTCTATAAATTCTTCTAATTTGGAAAAAGATTCAAAGGTGAGCAATCTGATAAGGCAATATTCTGCTCTTCAAATAGAGATTTCTATCAGTCTACCCAATTAATCAGATATGCTTGAGAAGTATTTTCAGTAGTTAACAAAGATTGGTCTATACTCTATTAGTATTATGAGAATAGAATTGGAATGAATGCTTTTTTGAATTTAGATCCATTTGCACTCCATGTTAATAATGCCTTCAATTGACTGAAACCAGCCAAAAAAATCTGCAATTAAGTGTCATTAGTTAAATTCACTTAAACTGGGTCTTTGAAGAGTCTCTTCCAAGATATTAGGTTTCACTGAATATACTGTAATATTCTGGTGTTTAATGTTCAAGTCTTAAATTACCCTGTCAGTTGAAATGCAGTGGACTTGGTAGTTGGTGTTACATATATTGTCACAATTTCTAAAGAAAGATATGAAAGTATGTACGTTAGGGTGACTTAGGCTACAAGTTACAGAAAAATCCAGCCTAGATTAGCTAAAAAGGAAGAAAATGTGAAATGTCCCAAAGGCTTGTTTAATTCAGATTAGCTCCATCATAGTTGATTGATGGTTGCAGCAATTCCAGGCATTTTATCTGACAACACAATATGCAGAAGGAGAAAAGGAATGTTCTATTCCAGTTTTCCTGTAGACCTTCCAGAAGACCTATCATTACGTATCAATGCTCAGAAATTTGTCATATGCTCAACCTTTGATCAGTCACTGGAGAGAGAAATAATATTATCACAATAGGCTCAGATTTATAAGATTTACCCCTTAGCTAGGCATGGAGAAACTTTCTTAGGAATGTAAACCTGAACAAATTGTGATTTTGTCTGCAAAGAAGTGAGGGATGATGTCGTGTCGGTAACCGGCATTTTTTTACAGACAAGAAACTGTAGAAGAGATAAAAAAAATCAACAAACTAACCAAACAAACAAACAAAACCAAAACAAAATAGCAGAAAGCCTCTAAAACACAGAAAAATGCATATATGCATATTACTTGTGTAAACACACACACTCTCACACAAAACTGCTTAAAAGGGACCTAAATTAAAAGTATAAAACACTTATGAATTTCTTTAGGAATTAACTGATATGGAATCATGATTTATGAATGTATCAGTCACTGCCTCCAGGGAAACAGAATAGAATACACCCACACAGAAATAATTTATTTCAAAGAACTGGCTCACACAACTGGGGGTCCAGTTTGAAGTCTCTAGGACATTCCTCCAAGCTAGCAACTCTCAGAAGCTAATGCTTCATGCAGTCTTGAGGGAGAATTTCTTTTTCCTCAGGAAAACCTTAGTTTTGCTCTAAAAGCCTTCGAATAACTGGATGGGGCCAACCCACATTATTGAGGATAATCTCCTTTCCTTAAAGTTAAGTGACTGTAGATGTTAACCGTAACTACAGAATTCCTCACAGTAATATTAAGATGAGTGTTTGATTGCTTAACTGGGCATAGCCTAGTCAAGTTGACACATAAAACTTATCAACATGGGGCGCCCGGGTGGCTCAGTGGGTTACAGCCTCTGCCTTCGGCTCAGGTCATGATCTCAGGGTCCTGGGATCAAGCCCCACATCGGGTTCTCTGCTCAGTGGGGAGCCTGCTTCCTCCTCTCTCTCTGTGCCTGCCTCTCTGCTTACTTGTGATCTCTGTCAAATAAATAAATAAAATCTTTAAAAAAAAACTAATCATCATAGCTATGTTTTTTCTTTGACTCACCATTTTTAACACAGAGGGAAATATTATGTATCTGTTTATTTGCTTTCTCAGCTCCTGAGATAGCTTAACCTAAATAGTGGAAGTCTCGTACCACCTTCTGCTGTATTAACTTATTTATTTATGTTAAAAATTTGAGCATAGTTGACACACAGTATTACATTGATTTTAGGTGTACAATAGGAATATTGATTCAACAGGTTTATGTTATGCTCACCACAAGTGTAGCTACCATCTGTCACCATATAATGTTATTACAATACCATTGACTGTATGTCCTATGCTGTACTTTTTATTCCCATGATTTATTGATTCCATAACTGGAAGCCTATCTCTCCCACTTCCTTTCACTTGTTTTGCCCGCCTTCTGGCAACCGTCAGTTTCTTCTTTGTATTTATAGGTCTGATTTTGCTTTTTGTTTGTTTACTTGTTCTGTTTTGTAGATTCCACATGTAAGTGAAATCATATGATACTTGTTTTTCTCTTATTTCACTTAGCATAATACCCTCTATGTACATCCATAAATGTACATCCATATGTACATTTCATAAATGGCAAAAACTCATCTTTTTTAGGGCTGAGTAATAGTTCATTGAGATATATACACATATATGTGTGTATATAGAGAGAGAGACAGAAAGAGAGATTCCATTGGGATATCTATCTATCTGTATAGATATAGATATCTGTATATTTCACACCTTCTTTGTTCATTTATCTCTGCACACAAAGGTTGCTTTCATATCTTGGCTATTATAAGTCATATCTTGGCTATTATAAGTAATGCTGCAATAAACAAACATAGGGCTGTATATATCTTCAAATTGGTGTTTTAAGTTTCTTTGGGTAAATACCCAATAGTGGAATTATTGGATCATATGGTATTCTATTTTTTTTTATTTTTTGAGGAACCTCCATACTGTTTTCCACAGTGGCTGTACCAATTTACATTCCTACCAAAGTGTGCAAGGGTTCATTTTTCTTCACATCTAACCAACACTTGTTATTTCTTGTCTTTTTGATTCTAGTCATTCTGAAAGATGTTAGTTGATATCTCATTATGGTTTTGATTTACATTTCCCCTCACAGCTATGTTTTAGGACTGGTTTTGATTTGATTTTCAATTGACCACAGAATGATAATCAAGTAATATATAAGGAAATGCCATTACATTAAAAAAGTCATTTTGGTAAGATAGATCTATTTCCTATTGAGAAATTGTTATTGATAAAATGATTATATTTTAACACTATTTCAATTATCAAATGTTTCATACATACAGGAGATAATGTACTAGGGATCTATGTACTTAACATCTACATTTTTAAAACTTCACTATTTTGTTATAATTGAAAACTGTAATAGTTTTACTGTACTTTTTGTTATTAACCACATGGAGAGGAGTCCCTGGGTGTTTCAGTTGGTTGAGCATTCTACTCTTAGTTTTGGTTCAGGTCATGATCTAATGGTCAGGGGTTCAAGTCCCACATGCAGCTCTACACTTGGCATGGAGTCTGCTTGGGATGTCTCCCTCTCTTCCCTTACCTCTCCCCCTGCTAGCATTCTCTCTCTCAAATACATACATACATACATACATACATATGTAAAATCTCAAAAAAACCCATATGGAGAATATAGATAAAACCTACTCATGCATCCCATATTCCTTCTTCCAATCATAGTAGAAACCATTATACTTAGGTTGGTATATTTTATTCATTTGCATGATTTATGTATTATTCAGATAATAATTTACACATTACCACATTTAAAGGATGTTAGGGTGTATTCTAACTGGATTTGCTATTATAGTGTAAGTATTTTCTTGCAGTATTTTAAGATCAACACTTATTTTTCCAAATGTATTCTGGTTGTTAACACTTAAATTTGGTTTAGTAATTTTAATAACTAGATAGTATTCCAATGTACAACTGCAGAAGACTTTATTTCTATGATGCACTTTTTATGAAGCTTACAATTTATCAACTTCCCATAGGAATTACAGGCATCCTTTTGCACACAATGATTCTTTCAGATTTTGTTAGTCGAAGTGTGGTCTCAGGCTTGCAAAAATCACATAACCTTGGAAATATAACTTTACACAAAAGCAAATTATACTTCAAAACTAAAGAATTCTATTTTCATATATATATATATCACCCACTATTATGGAATGTTTACATTTATTTCCAACTTTTAATTAGATTTCTCATCTTTTTATGTAATAGGGGAGACACTTGAATATTTTAAATTCTTATATTTAGCTGGTTACTCCTACATTGTTTTTTAAGTGTTTTAAAGTTTTGCTTTTCACATTTATTTCATTAATTCATGTGGAATTTGTTTTGGAGTACTATGTAAAATAGGAACCATCTATTCATATGTGCTGTCCGGGTATCAGTGATAGGTATTGACTATATTTCCATTATGCCCATTCCTCACAAAATCACAGTACTACTTTTGTCATGTATCAAGTTTTTATATGATTTGGATCTCCTTCTGAGCTCATGGTTATATTTAATTCTTAAATCCCTTTACAAATAGCATTTGATTGCAGTTATTAAATTTTTACACTAAGTCAAAATATTAAACAGTCCAGTGAGTCACTCTCTGCTTTTCACACAAATATAGTTTTCTTCTTCAGAATTGTTTGTCAGTATTTGACTTTTTATTCAGACATATAAACTTCTGGATCAGATTCTCTAGTTTTGAAAAGAATCCTACTGGAATTTGATTAGGATTGCAAAGAATTTACAAATTAATTCTGGGGAGAATTGACATCTTTAATATATCATCTCCCTATATATGCATGTAGAATGTACATCCTTTAAAAAATTTTGGTGTTTAATATTTGTATACATATTAAAATAAATGTTATGATTTTTCCTATAAAGTTCTAGCACATATTATTATTCTGAAATACTTCTTAAGTTTTTACTTTAATATTATGGGTGAGGTTCCCAAATAGTACATTTTAAACTTTTTTAATAGTTGTGTTTTGATGTTGCATACTATATCCAACAATCATGTTGGACTTTCAGTCTTCTTATTATTTTTTGATAGGATGTTTTAAAGTTTCTATATAATCATGATCTCTACAAAGACATATTTTTGTTCCAAATTCTAAATGACTTTTCTATGCCATTCTATTATTGTTTTCCTGGCTGAAGCAAACTATAATCTTGTACCAATGGTAGCTACCTTTTCTGTGTTTTCCCTGCCTTAACATGAATGATACTATCATTAATTATGATGTTTTTGTGTTTTACATGGATAACTGTAATAAATTCAGTAAGTTTCTTTCACTTTTATTTTACTAAAATTTCTGTGAAAAATATGAATTTTACCAAATATTTTATTCTGTGTCTACTGAGATAACTATTTGATTTTTACCCTGATTAAGTTAATGAGGTTAATTATTTTAAAGGTTATCTTATACCCATGTTTTCTGTTAATGAAATTTACTTGGTGTGATTTTGTACTCATATATAGTTTCATTAATTCGGCAAACTTTTGATTCTGTGTTTTTCACATTTATGTTGTTCTTAACCACTATACCTTATAATTATTTTTTGTTACTGTACTTGCCAAATTTTGGTTCTTTTCTTTTTCTGTTTTATGAAACTGCATATGAAAGAAATTGTCTTCCTTGAAAATTCTGTAGAATTCTCCCACAAAAATCTGAGTATTATGGTTTTGATCAGTAGATTTTTTTCTTGACTCCATTTTGGTAATTTTTATACTTCTAGGAATGTTTGCTTTACATCTGAGTTTTCTTTTCATTGGAAGTTAGTTGCTTACACTACTGTCATGTAATACCTACTTGTATTAGTCTGCTTGAGTTACTATAACAAAATAACATAGAGTGAGTGACTTAACCTATTGAAATTGATTTCTTACTGTTCTGGAAACTAGAAATCCAAGATAGAGGTGCCAGCTGAGTTTCCCTGTGAGGGCACTTTTTCTGGCTTGCAGATGGCTGTCTTCTGAATATGTCCTCGAATGATTTTTCTTTTATAGGTAAAAACAGACATATCTCTCCTTTCTCTTCTTATAAGGGTACTAATCCTATCATGTGGGCCTCACCTTCATAACTTCATCTAGTCCTAAAATTACCTCCCAAAAGCCGCATCTCCAAATACCAATTTATATGAATATTTGGGGAGGATACAATTTATATATGTATAGAGGCATTTCTTGTCTTATTGCACTTTATTTTGCTTTGAAGATAATTTTTTCTTTCCAAATTGAAGTTTTGTGGAAACCCTGCATTGAGCAAGTCTATTGGTGTCAGTTTTCCAAAAGTATTTGTTTATGTCTCTGTGTCACATTTTGGTAATTCTCGCAATATTTCAAACTTTCTCATTATATTTGTTATAGTGATTTATGATTAGTGATTATGACTCATTGAGAGCACAGATGATGATTAGCACTTTAACAATGAAGTATTTTTTTTTAAATTAAGGTATATGTACATTGTTTTTTAGACATAATGCTATTACACACTTACTAGACAGTATAATATGAACATAACTTTTATATGTACTGGGATACCAAAAAATTTACCTGACTCTCTTTATTGTAATATTCACTTTATTGCAGTGGTCTATAACCAAATGCACATTATCTCCAAGGAACCCACAATATCTTAGAGGTATGTCTATATACAATGTATACAAATACAATGAAATTCACAATGTATATTATATCGATTCTCCATGATGTACATTTAAGTATCTTTTAATTTTGTATGTCTATTATATTTCAAAAAGCCATAAAATATTTGGGACACAAATATTCGTTCCATAACATTAATGTTTCTTTCTCATTCCTAATAATTTCAACTTAAATTTCTCTTTGTCGCATATGACTACATTTTTCTCCCCCCATGAGTTATCTTTTGACTTTCTTTAGCCTCTCTAATAAGTTCTTATTTTCTATTTAGTTATTTTCTACTCTAATTGCTGTAATTTATTTCCTCCCATTTTTTCATCTTTTGTTTTTCTGTTTTCCTCCCCTCTTTTTCTTATTTCATGATTTGGAGTCTTGGGTCATTAATTTTTTTCAAATTTTACATTTAGGACCATAAATGTTCCTCCATGTGTTATTTTTGATGCATCTTACATTTTGTATGTATTGATACATTAATGTTCAGATCTAAATAATTATAATTTTAATTATAAATTCCTCTTAGGCTAATTCATTACAGATCACAGTTTAAAAAATTTCCAATGTATGAGGTTTTGTTTCTTCTTAATGTCCAGAAGTTTGTCCCCATATTCATATAATATTTTCTATATTTTCTGTTGTTAGTTCTTTATTATATGGTTCATATCACTAAATGTTTCATGTATATTTTAAAAGAACGCATGGTCTCTAATTGATGAGCAGTGTTCTGTATGTTCATTAAATCAAATGTATTGTGTGTCCTTTTCAGTACTGTATTTTTGTCTTTTTATGAGCCAAGTTCTTGAAAAAAAATTCAAGATCTTTCCTATGTATTATACAGATCAATTATTCTCTTATTTCATTTTTTATTTATATATATCATCATCAGACTTAAAAATTTTTCCTGAAAAATTTGTCACTTTTAATTGATTAATTAATATTTTTGACAATATATTATGTGACTTAAGAGTGCTACAGTAGTAAAATAAAATAAAAAAGTAATAATACTGTTCATATCTATAGATTTTCCTCAAAAGTCTGTAACAAACATTAATATTTATATAAGATTTTTAAAAATTAGTATAAATTTTCCATCTCTGTACTTTGAATATTTCTGAGACATTATATTTTCATGATGTTAGTAAACTTCATATTGTAATATTAGGTTTTTGTTCATCTTGAATATTTTTGGTGTTAACTGTTATGTTTAAACAGTTTATTATTATTACTGATGCATCCATACTTCTTTCCACTATCTTATTTTGTATTCTATGTGTTGGTCTTTTACTTTATTTTCTGTCATTTATTCGTTTTTCTTGGAGTGATCATGTAATTCTTTATTTTCTATTTATATTTTAATGTTTGAATTCTATTCTAATATTATATTCTAATCTGATCCTTTTTAAAGTTAACCATATTTTTCTAACATGGATACCTACAACATGGTAGGTTTTTTTAAAAAATTTTTTATTTATTTTTTTTTTAGAGATTTTATTTCTTACATTTGACAGAGAGAGAGAGACAGCAAGAGCAGGAACACAGCAGGGAGAGTGAGAGAGAGAGAAGCAGGCTTCCTGCTGAGCAGGGAGTCCAGTGAAGGGCTTGATCCCAGGACCCTGGGATCATGTCCTGAGCAGAAGGCAGACACTTAACGAATGAGTCACTCAGGTGCCCCAACATGGAAGACTTTTGATCAGCAAGCCTATTCTGCTGCCAAAACCAGTCTTTAAAACATTTTAACTTACCTTCTGTACACCTTTTATATTATTCTAATCTATTCTTTTAGCTATATCTTGTTTGTCACCCCTCCAACTAGTCACTAATGCTTATTTGGTTTTACCTACATTTTAAAGTTCTTAATCAAATTACTGTTCATTTGCAGGTATTTTTCCCCTTCCTTCTGATTTTTTTTCCTCCTTCTCTTTTTTGTTGCCTTTAGGATATCTTTTCTATTTCCCCCCCTGGTGTTCCACTGCAGTTTATAGATTACACAGTTTATAGATTTATTTTAATTATCCCATTATTCATTGTGCTTTTGGATCTAAAGGCTAGTAACTTTCTCCATTTCTGGAAAATTCTCTATGGTTAATCACTTCATATACCCCTTATTTCTTAGATACATAAAAATAAATGGCAAGAACTTCTAAATTTTTTAAAAATCAGCTGAATTTTTTATTATTTATTTATTTATTTGATGAGGGATTAAGAGGTGTGAACTGTTAGTTAAAAAATAAATAAGTCATGGGGATGTGATGTACAGCATAGAGAATATAGTAATTAATATTGTAATAACCTGGTATAATGGCAAAGGATAACTAGAATATCAAGGTGATGATTTCATAATGTATAAAAGTAACAAATCCCTATGATTTGTACCTGAAACTAATATAATGTATGCCAATTATAATTATATATATACATATAAAACATATTATAATTATATATATACATATAAAACATGTATGATAAAAAGGATATTATTAATTTTAGAAAAAGATTTTATTTATTTATTTGAGACAGAAAGCACCCAATAGCAGGAGAAACAGCCAAGGGAGAGTGAGAAGCAGACTCCCTGCTGGGTAGGGAGTCCAATGCAGGGCTCATCCCAGGACCCTGGAATGACCTGAACTGAAGGCAGATGCTTAACTGACTGAGCCACCCAGGCTCCGCTCAGCTGAATTTTTAAAAATCAGTAGACAGTGCTTGTTGTGGCATAATATTCAATATTGGTTCTTTTATTCTGTTTTACTAAAAACATGCCTTTTTTTAATGGCGATATTGTGTCCAATTAAACATACCTATACTCACAGACTACCTACCTCTAGAAAGTTGCCATTTGATGCAGTTCTGGCCAAAGTAAAATAAGTAGACAGTTGGCTAGGAATTCCCAAAAGTTCATTGAAAGGGATAAAAACTTATAGTTAGTGATACTGTTTTGTACACTTAAAATTTGTTAAGAAACGGGGCACCTGGGTGGCTCAGTGGGTTAAAGCCTCTGCCTTCGGCTCAGGTCATGATCTCAGGGTCCTGGGATCGAGCCCCGCATCGGGCTCTCTGCTCAGCGGGAAGCCTGCTTCCTCCTCTCTCTGCCTGCCTCTCTGCCTACTTGTGATCTCTCTCTGTCAAATAAATAAATAAAATCTTAAAAAAAAAAATTGTTAAGAAAAAGTGGTGTGTGTGTGTGTGTGTGTGTATGTGTGTGTGTGTGTATTTATGTGTGTTTAGGTTAATAAAGGAGCCAAATTCAATACAAAGTCAATCCTAACAAGACATCTAGTCAATGCAAGATATTTTATTATGGGTTTTGGTTTTGGCATTGGTTTGTAGACAAAGTATATCATATAGGTTTGAATGGGAAGACATTAGTGGAACTCAAATATGAGAGCAGCAGATGACCATCATTCCATTGGTCAGAGATGGTGGAAAAGAAAGTGGGTATATTATTTTCAAAGCAGAAAAGATGAACATAAGTTGCTTTTGCCTAGTTTCATTTATTCCCACAGTCACTTACAATGTAAATGTGAGTTTAGTTCCAATTCTTCAAGTCAATATTAAAGTTTATTTATATTGTAGTTAAAATTTTAACTGTTCCAAAAACCATTAAGTGTATTTTAATTTTCTTAAATTACTTAACTACTAAATACCCCCACACTGTATACCACTCATCATAGTTTCGGTAATCTAGTGAGTGAGTCAGTGATATTCCATCAATCTTAGGCCACAACAAGGAGATAGTTTATATTTTACAAGTTTTCATAGTAACTTAATAATGTAAATTTAAAATGTATCTTTTGATAAGATTCAAACACATATAATTCTCTTTTCTTGAGTATCTATAATCTAGGTAAGAAAATTTCTGTTGTTAAGATCCAAGCTTCTGTCCTAAAACTGAAACCTTAAATCTTGAGGGATTTCATAGTTTGGGGTTGAGAATAGAGACAAAAAGGGCCAAGTATAATGTGAATAGTTTCCAAAACCCTGAACCATTCAGTGAACCTATAAACCTAACATTTTGCTTTCTCTTGATAGCCCGGGCTGTTTTGAGACCAATTTTTGTGGTTTCATTTGGGTTTTGTGTCTAATTCTTATGCCAGTTGGTAAGAATGAAAAAATGAACTAAACCCTAGAGAAGTTTCCAAACCCACAGAGCTCAGCAAAGGGTAGGAATTTTATTTTGAGTTTCAGGTTTCCTAGGGTTTCAAATGAAAGGAAACCAAAGGCAAAATACAGTGGACATGACATTTGTGAACAAAAAACAATATAAAGTTTGCTTTAACTGATTCAGTGTGGCTGGAGTTACCTTCATCCTTTCATGAAGGAGAGTCTTATTTTCTTCTGATTTATCTGCTGTCCACAGGAAAGAAGGAAAATGATGCTTAATTTAGCCATTTTTAAGATCCAGCTTTTAAAACAAAGGTTCCTTTAACTTGGTCCCATGTTTACTCATCGAAATTTCCCTAAACATTATAGTTTTCTATACACAAAATCTTATTTTTCTCTCTCCTATTTTTTCTCTCTCTTCCCTTTGTTCTATTATTTAAAATTCCTAACTAACAAAAAATTTCATGAAGCATCGTTATCTATTAGTTTTCAACAGAATTAAAACATTATTTTAAAATAGAGTAGGAAAGCATTATAAAATGAACTGTCATTTAATATTTGCTTACTGCAACTAAAGAACTAAACTAAATTCATGTAATTTTGGTACATAAATTTCATACTCGTTCATTTTGTAGACAACTCTATAGTGGACTCCTTTCTCTTTAACTTCTTGGTAGTCTTGATGGATATCATGTTATTTTATTTTAATTTAATTCAAATTAAGAGAGAGAAAAAATACAAAGTATAATTTTACATATATATTATATATAATAGAAATAATACAAGGCTAATCCTCAATGCAGTGAAATTATAATGTTTAAATTAAGAAATATGATAGAAAAATTACATCCTTACTTTAATCCAAATGAGTAAGAAAGGGTTGTTGTTGGGTCTCATATAAACTACGCAAAACTTGTTCTCATAAAGAAAAGAAAATGGCTTTAAGAAATTGACCTACTGTAAACTACCAGCTTCTATTTAAATCAGAAAATTATTAAATAAAATGTTCCAGATTATTTTAGTTTCTATAAGAATCTAAGAGAAGTAAGAGAATGGGGTGCAATAATCTGTTGTCTCTGGCAACTGACACTCTCTTCCTGTCATATTTTAAAACTTTATAATTTGTTTTGTACTCCGTGTATACTCTTTTCTTCTATAGCTATTAGCACAGCTGATCACTTAGACATCAACATAATATTAAAATGTTTGTCTTCGATAAAATATTTTCGGATTAGTTTGGCACATAGTAGGTACTTAGTAAGAATCGTTTGAGTATAGATGCCTCCACTTAGATGTTAGTAGTTTATATTAAGCCCTAGCAAATTAGATTTATCCCCTCCACAAAAAAATAAGCATTCCTTCTATGGCAAAAATTTTCTGTCAAGAAAGTCTTTTTCCACATCGTCGCAAATCATGCTTAGCGAAATAAGTCAATCGGAGAAAGACAACTATAGTATGATCTCCCTGATATGAGGAAGTGGAGATGCAACATGGGGGGTTAAGGGGGTAAGAGAAGAATAAATGAAACAAGATGGGATTGGGAGGGAGACAAACCGTAAGTGACTCTTAATCTCACAAAACAAACTGAGGGTTGCTGGGGGGAGGGGGTTTGGAAGAAGTGGGGTGGGGTTATGGACATTGGGGAGGGTATGTGCTATGGTGAGTGCTGTGAAGTGTGTAAACCTGGCGATTCACAGACCTGTACCCCTGGGGATAAAAATATATTATATGTTTATAAAAAATTAAAAAAAGAAAGTCTTTTTATTTAGGCTCTTTGTAGCCGCAAAACAAAGAATTTTTATTTTCGGTAGGACTTTGGAATATTTATCATTTGTTGTCACCATTGATTCACAGATATAAGAAATAATAGCTATGAATATCTAAGTGAAAGCTTTGTTTGTTGCACTGGATTTCAGAGTCAACATTTTCTTCAGCAAAGGTTATAATTGTAAGCCAATACCACACTTTGTTTTTTCCTCTAGCTGTTAGCAGGAAGTTTAACTTGTCTTTGAGGTCTGTCAAATCAAAAGCACAAACACTGTTTGCTTTTTTTAATTTTTTTTTTTAATTTAAAGGTCAGCTTGGCTGTTTAAGCCATGTCTTACTGTATATTTCCTACTGAAAAAAAAATAAGCTGAGATAATGTCAAGTGACATTTTTAAACTTTGCAAAATACACAGGTATTTTACACACAATACATAAGTTCTAAATACTGACAATGAAATACTGAAATCAAGTAACATATTTCAAAGAAACTCCAATATATGTATATCTTCTATATTTGATACAATCCATTCCCTTTCAAAATTTTCTAAAGAAGACTGAATTGAGCTTAATTTCTAAATTAGCACAACTAGCATATTTGTTAATTAAATCCTGTTTGTATTTTAAATAATTAAGCTTCTATATCAGCCTTAACTACTAATTATGTAAAAACACTGAAAAGATTTCTATGTCCATTTAAAAATACTTGTGAAGGTCAAGCAAACCTTGCAAATTTAAACATATTATTATTATTATATAAAAGCCATTAAAAAGTTTATAAAAAGCACCATGATTATTTTACTGAAGGGAAATTTATATTTGAAAATAGGAATGTATGAGATTGCCTCAATTAATTAATGTCCACTTTCTAGTCATCAATAGAGCTGAAGGATAGAGATAAATTGTCAAATTCACTAGTATTTTCAAAGGAACATGGGAGTTTTTTGTCCAATTCCTGACCACAACTTTAAAGTATAGGACTGTACATTTTGGTACATGCATACATGACTAATTTAAAAAGTTCTGGGTGTAAGAGATGCTACTGAGCAAATTAGCTTGTATGCCATGGTAGCTGATTCCTAAGTACCCGTCTAACCTTACCTTTCCTACATTCCCAGCTTTGAATTCTCTAGTTCCATTTTCTACGAAAAAGTAACACCTGATCTTTTGACACTCTTTTTAAAAAGTTGTCTGCTTGGCCTGGACTTCTTTTTTTTTTTTTTTTTTTTAATTTTTATCTATTCATTTTGATATGATTATAGACTTACAGAAAAGTTCAAGTACCAAAAAAGAAGTTATTCTATATACATTTTATCACCCAGATACCCCAAATTTTTCATATATCTGTTTATATATAATACATGTATTATGTATGTACATATAATATACATATAAGTATATATACATATATACTTATACATACATACAAACATACATATATGTATATATACACATATATACAAATATGTATACATATGCATACATATAATATACATATAAGTATATATACATATAATATGCATATACATATATATACACATACATGTGTATACAATGGTAGTTGATATTTTATAATTTATATTCTCTACATATGATATATGTGCATATGTTCCCCCACAATCATTGGATAATAATTTTCAGACATGATATCCATTGATCTGAAATACTTAAACTTCCTTTTCTAAGGATCAAGGACATCCTATTATATAACTATAGTAGAATTATAAAAAGTCAGGTAATTGATTTGATTCTCCAACTGGCTGATAATATTCAGATTTAATCAATTTCTCAGTAATGTTCCTTATTAAAAAAGAAAATTCTAGGGGTGCCAGGATGGTACACTTAGTTGAGCATCCCACTCTTGGTTTCGGATCAGGTCTGATCTCAGGGTGGTGAGATCGAGCCCCACACAGGGCTCTATGCTCAGCATGGAGTCTGCTTGATTTTCTCTCTCCAACTCCCCTCCCCTCCCACTGTGTGCTCTCTCTAAAATAAATAAATCTTTTAAAAATAAAATAAAATAAAATAAAATGAATTCTAGGTTGTGTATTGCTTCCAGTTGACTCTTTAGACTCCCTGATTCTGAAATAGATTTGCAGTCCTTGAATTTCAGTATATTTATATTTTTGAAGGATACAGGACAGTTATTTTGTAAAATCTCCCTCACTTTGGGGTCACTGTTGTTTTCTTATGATTAGATTCAGATTATGCAGTTTGGACCAGGATATCACAGGAATGAAGTTGTAGTCTTCTCAGCAATAATATCAGGTGGCCTGTGAGGCCAGTTTTCCCCATTATTGGTGATACTAAGTTGGCTCTCTTGGTAAGGGTGGTTTTCTGCAACATTTCTTCATTATACATTTATTTTTCCCTTTGTATCTAATAAATACATGTGTGGAACTACTTTAAGACCATATAAATTACTCCCAATTCTCAAATTTTCACTTACTCATATTACCATTTATTAATAATCCCTGTTTGAACCTATTATAACGATTGTTGCCATTATAATTTGATCATTATTTCCACATTTATTATCTGGCTTTATACTAGAGAGAGGAGCTTCTTATTTTCCCTGTTTGTTTGCTTATTGGTTTATTTATAATTCATTTATGAATTTTTGATGTATTAATTTAGATTCATGTTTGGGCTAGTTTTTTTCTTTAATCTTTAGGTAAGTTACAATATTTATTTGAAATATGACTTAATTGTTTTTGTTGGAATTCCATTTTAATTTTTCCTTATACCTTAAAAAAAAAGAAACATTACCAGAAAGCATACTCAGAGAAGTGTCATTTCACCCCACTAACAAATTTATAAAACATTTCTTTTTCTTTTCAGCTTTACTGAGGTATATATCCAGCATACAAAACACTGTATATAATTAATGTACACAATTTGGTGAATTTGGACATTGTTACCATTACCATAATAAATATGACTGTCACCTCCAAAAATTTCCTTGGGTCTCTTTTTGTGTATTTGGGTGTGCTAAGATCTGAAATCATAAAACTCCTAGAGGCGAACATAAGGGAAAACTTCCTGATCTTGGTCTTGGAAATAATTTCTTGGCTATAACACCAAAGGCACGGGCAACAAAAGCAAAAATAGACAAGTGGTACTCCATCAAACTAACAAACTTTTGCACAGCAATAAACAGAGTGAAAGGCAACATATGAAATGAGAAAATATTTGCAAAGAATTTATCCTTAAGGGTTAAACTTCCAAAATATATAAGGACCCCTACAACTTAACAGTAGAATCAAAGAAAGAAAGAAATGGCGGGGGGCGGGGCGTGCCTGGGTGACATAGTTAAGTGACCACTCTTGATTTTGGCTCAGGTAATGATCTCAAGGTCCTGCCACATTGGCTCATCGCTGGGCTGTGGAGCCTGCTTAGGGTTTTCTCTCTCGCTCTCCCTCTGCTCCTTCCCACTGCTGGCACACTCTCTCTCAAAAAGAAAAATAGGAAGGAAGGAAGGAAAGGAGGGAGGAAGAAAAGGAAGAAGGGAGGGAGGGAGGGAGGAAAAGGGAAAGGAAGAAAGGAAGGAAGGCATCTCATCTTTAAAATGGACAAAGGACTTGAATACACATTTCCAAAGAAGACATACAAATGGGCATCAGGTATATGAAAAGATAGTCATTACCACTAATCATCAGGGAAAAGCATATCACCTCACACCTGTTAAAATGGCTATTAAACAATAAAAATAAAAAATAACATGCTAGTGAAATCTCACAATCGTGGGAAAACTGAGTGCCTCCCCCATTTCTCTATCCTTTCCATGCCATTACAATCATCCTTTGATATTAACTGATCTCAGTAATAACTAGTATATGCGTCCCATGGGTTTTTTCATTAGTACTACATTTGTGTATTTTTAAAATTTTTACATTCCTTCTTAATCACAAAGTAAAATAATATAGACACTTTTTGTGCTTTCCTTTCCATACCTTAAAATATATTTTGGGAAATCACTCCAACTCTGAACATAAAATTATCTTTTTTTTTTTTTTAAGTTATGTAGCTCTCCTTTATGGGAATGTGTTATCATCTATTCAAGCATCCTCGCATGTATGGACATATTATTTCCAATATTTTCCATTTACAAATAATTCTTCATTAAGTAATATAGTATTTTTATTTTTTATATATATTGTGATAAGCATATCTGCAGGTTAGATTCCTAGAAGTGAGAAGACTGGATCAAAAGTTAAATATGCATGTAATTCTGCATGTTTTTCATAAGCAGAATACCAATTTGCATTCCAACCTGTGAAGTCTGAAAGTATCTAATCACATGGGCTCACTAATAGATTCTGTTTAACTTTTTTAATTTTGCCAATCTGATAGATAAAAATAGTATCTCAGTGTAGTTTTATTTTGCAGTTCTCTGTTCTGAATGAGGTTCAATATTATTTCCTAAATAATGTGAAGCATAAAAATGAACAATCTTCAATTTGCACTCATGAACATAACGTTGAACCTCAAAAATATATTTTTGAATGTGAGAAATTGGGTATAAAATAGTATATTCTGTACTACCTCATTTATATAAATTAAAAATGTGTGAAAACTAATCTACACTATTACAAGCCAGGATAACAGTTAACCTTGTCAGACTGTAGTGACTATAATAAGTAGGGATGAAGTGCTTGTTTCATAAACATGTTTAGATTGTGCAATTTCCTTGAACTGTACTATTATGGTATGCACTTTTTTGTATGTATGTTACATTTCAGTTGTTATAAAACAGTGAGTTTAGATTGACAGGACTACTAGATACGAAAGAAAAGATATCTTTTCTTACTATTAGAATATAGGCTGACGTATGACAGTTGACTACATTCTAACTTGTTTCTGTTTCACAATATCACAGAAGAAAATTGCTTTATTTACAGATTTAAACCATAATGATATCGAGTTGTTGAGTCATTGTCTTGTATTTCTGCAAGTAATGTAACCTTGTGTGTTGACTATACTAAAATAAATAAATAAGTAAATAACTAACTAAATAAATAAATAAAATGCTTCAATTCCATAAAAAAATTTCTAGACTGAATCCTGAGTAAAAAATACTGTGTTGAGTATGTTTAAATCTTACAATCCTTCCTGATACCAGAATATTGTGGTTACCCAACACTACTGTCATTAGCCAAGAGGAATGCCATTGACAATCTGAAAATGGATCACTTAGGTGGGCACCTTAACTCAGAGGAGTTGAAAACATTAGAGAGCTTTTTTGTGGTTTGCAATTGTTTGCTACTACTGTTTCATTTCAAATTCCACTATTGGATAAGAAAAAGAGAAGTAGATTCCCTTCTCTCCACAACTCACAGTAACATCTATTTGTGTGTGTTTGTGTGTACATGTGTGTGTTTAGTATTCTCAGTCCTCTATGAAAACAGACAAAGCTTCTAATTGATGGGGGAAACTGGTGTACATGCAAGAGTGTGTCATCATACTCAAAACAATAAACAACATGTCCCAAATGTCTGTCATCTGAGTGCCATCTTCAGGACTTCTGCCATAGAAAAAAAACTTTGTCATTAAAATGGGAAATATTAGTTGCCATACTAGGAGGTGATATAAAATACATATGATAAAAAGTACAACATTTAGCTCTCTAAACCAGAGACTAGGTCTTCTTCTGATAAAAAATTAAATTACTGGAGAGTTATGAAATATATAGATTTAAGTTGAGGCTCTTTCTTGGAAAAGGCTTAAAGGTAATTAAAAGTAAAATAAAGTGATCAAAATTTATTTCACTTTTGTTGAATAGTCTAAAATCTTCTCTTCTTCCTTCACTGTTGTGGGTCTCACATTTTGTAGGAGCTGTTCTAGTATGACCCCAGGATCCATGTGTCTGGAAGTTTTGCTTAGCAGCAATGACTTCCAAACTGCTATTTCATGGTGTTCTTCAATTTTTATTTGCCTCTGGATATCTGGGATTGTTGTTTTTTTTGTTTTTTTTTTTTTTGTCTTGTTTTGTTTTGTTTTTTGGCATATTGTGGATACACTGCTTAGTCTTTTGCTCAGCTTCTCTTAGTCTCTGGCTCTTCTAGTTTAGCTCTCTTTTCTGCTTCTGTACCTAGTAGCAGCTGCCCCAAGTCCTTTAACTGAAGTTTTGGCTTGATAGCTGACAGCTACTTTCTGGAACTGAATTTCCAAAAGGCACAAGGGAACAAAAGATAGTCTTCTCGAATGCATGCATAAGGCTCATTATGATGTGGTCTTCTTTTGACAGAGACATTGGTCTTGAATATTTACAGGCTTTACTTTTGCTTCCATCTTCCTAGTTCATTGGCCTCAGGAGCAAGGAGAAATTTATACAAAGAGAAGATTAAAGATGGGTCATGTATATTTCTTAGAATCAAACCAAAGTAACAGTAGGTAGCTATCATTTCATACTTCGCTTTGGCTTTCACTATGGAGGAGATCAGAATGTGCTTCTTTGGTGTGTAGCCTTGAGTCCAGCAGAGCAGGGTCAACAGCAATAAGCAGTGAATGCTCTTGGCAGCTTGCCTGTCAGCATTACCGAGAGGAATTTAGTCAAAGCAAATGACTACTTAAGGGGAAAAGAAGAAAACAGAATTCTCATTCCCAATCTCACACTTCTCAGAGAGTGAAGCAAAAGAAAGAAAATGCTGGAAGATCAAGTAACAAGTATTGCAGTCTGAATAGAGCCTACACTTTGTAAAGCTTGGTCAATTCAAGAATATGCTCAAAAAGGATATAAACATGCACAATCCTTTTATGGATAAATGATAAATTTTAGAAATGGCAAAGGTATGGAAAATGCCTTTTCCCATATAAAATTTCCCTTCTCTGTGATTTATTAAACTCTGTCCTCCAACTGTAACTGGAGACCTTTTCATAATATATCCAAAACCACTTAAATGCAAAGCAGGATGGAGTCCATTGAAAAAAAAAATACGGTGTTACTCTGTATGAAAAACATACAATATGACTATTTAGAAAAGAAAAATACTCAAAAGTACAGCATGTAATTAATACAGCGTATCCCCAAGGCAACAGTTGCATACAGCTTATAAGAGCCAAAGTGGAGCAGGGATTTCTTATACCTATATATTCCTGGCCATTCAGAAGCTAGAGTTGTTAGTGGACTCTGCCATGTGTCAGCTCTAGGCAATGCTATACGTTTCAAAGGCAAACTATTTATGTTTACAGAATATTAAAGTTATTTCTTCTTTTTCCAGTATTTATTTTATTTATTAAATAATATTTAACAAAGACATCATTAAAAAATAATAGAAAAAAGAAAATGAGTCAAGTAAAACAAAATTTAAATATTCCCACAGTGTCCCACTACACAGAGGTTTATCAGTCTTTCCATTTCCCTGTTTTGCCATCTATCTATCTATCCACATTCTAATGACTCTTTCACAAAATTAATATATTAGGCCAGATAATATTTGAGATATTACTTTTTTGGACCCTAATACATAGCATGTTCTATGATTTAGGACATAATGGGTATTTTTAAAAATACCCATTATGTATGACTATAGAGCTATCTTTTGCTTTTGAAGTCCAAAACCATTGAGAAGAATGATGATGAAAGAAGAGGAGGTGCTTCACTGGCTAAACATTTCTGGAAATGAGAGAGATAGACATGAGTCATATAAACCAACAGGGCCTGTGCTAACTCTCTGGTGGTATCCTGAGAGGAGTCAAGATATTCTTTGAGGGCAAGGATACTTAACACACTTGAGGCCAGCCAGATTCTGCACCCTGGGGCTACAGCCCAAGATTCTCACTTACCACACGAGACAAAATAACAGACTGGAAAGGGCCATAGAAGCCAGAACATAGGTAGCCATATATATAAACACTGCCATGAGCAGAGGTACCTCCCTAAAACTCTGGTAGAGTTCCTGAAAGCAAAACAGCATAGGTAGACACCGAGACAGAATTTTTCACAAGTCCCCATGAAAGAAGAGTTTGGCATCAAAATTAAGTGACTTATAGAAAATTAAGAACAGCTATACAATATTCCTTGTATATCTATTGTGTACTAGAATTTTTACTCCATATAGTGCATTTCTCTACTTACTTCATCAGTTTTTTTTTTTAATACCCATTATGTATATGTAAAACATTTTGCTAAGCATAAGGTAAAAAGAGAAAATCATGGACAATAGTACTACTGTGAAGATATTTTCAGTTAAATAAATAAAAATATAGATGACTTTAACGGTCAAATTATAATTTATTTCATATTTATACAATACTTTATTTAATTAACCCCATATTGGCTTAACATCTAGGCAACTTCTAACTTTCTCTTAGAATAAAAACAAATAAACAAAACAAATTCTTCAATTTAATGAACTAATTGTACAAGTATCCTGTTAACATAAAGGATGCACATTTATTTGACACAGAGGAGACTATGCTTCTTATTTCCCTAGGAAATCTCATTATCAGTGCTTCCTTCTTCCCCCATCTCTGAATTATTTCATATCTTTCTTATTTTAAAACAAATGGAAAAAAAATAACAATAACCAAAACTACTTCCTTAACCCCACATCCCTTTTCGAATACAAGACTAACTTAATTTCTGTTTTAGTACTGTTTCAATCTTCAGTGCCTCCCACTTTCATACATCTACTCATTCTTCAACTCACTCCAACATGGCTCTCCTTTACATTGTCAGAACAGTGTCATTGCTTTAACTCACTAAATGTAGTCAATCCTTGCCTTCATCTTCTTAGTTATAAAATCTTAGTACAAATATTGATTACTTTATGCTCTTTGAGACTCCTTCTATCGCCAATAGCTTCTCTATCACCAGTGTTTCCTGGTTTTCTCTCTAGTGATAGAACTGTTATTCTCAGTTTCTGCTGCAGAACTTCCACTACTGTTTAAGCCAGAGTTTACAAAGAACTCAAAGTTCCTAGGCCTCCTTTTCTTCTTCTTTTTTTCCCCCTTACCCTACATATTTTCAGGAAAACTTATTCATGATTATAATTTTAATAATTATTAAATACATGTAAACATATATTTATATGTTCATCTCCTATCTCTCCTTGGAACTCTAGTCCTGAGTATTCAAGTGAATTACTGATGTTATTACTTAGAATTCTTAGAACCAACTCCTTTATAACAGCTACAAATCATCAAATTCTTGGTATTTTCTCCCCCACAATCTATCAAAACTCTGCCCCCAGCCATGATTTGTTCATTTTTCTGATTGGGTCTACTGTCCTTTCAGTCATTCAGCAAGCCTTGGAGTCACTCCTAAAGAATCCTTCTCCTTCCTTCCCCATATCCAACCCACAACAAATCCTAAAGATTTTGCATCTTATGTAATTCTTGAGTTCATTTATTTCTCTCCAGCTATCCTACACTACCTTAATATAAGCCAGTCACCTCTACTACACAGGACAGTTTTTGCCCACCAACTGTTTTTCTTTTTATTATTATTATTTTTTTAAAGATTTTATTTATTTATTTGACAGAGAGAGAGAGAGAGAGACAGCAAGAGAGGGAACACAAGCAGGGGGAGTCGGAGAGGGAGAAGCAGGCTTCCTGCTGAGGCCTGGGATCAGGGCCCAAGCCAAAGGCAGATGCTTAACAGACTGAACCACCCAAGCACACCCCTACCAACTGTTTTTCTATAATCTCTTCTTGACTCTTTAATCTGTTCTTTATAATGCAACTGGAGAGACATTTTCAAGAGAAAAATGAAAAATTCTGTTACTCCCTACTAAGTCTGCTTAATGCATTTCCATTGTTTTTAGATAAAATAACAGTATTTGTAAGATGGCTTGCCGGGGTTCCATCCTATTCTATTTACCATTCCAGCATCATCCTTCTCCCCACACCTACTATCTTTATAGATCGTATTTCAATTTCTTGACTAGAATATGGCTTGCCAATCCCGTGCCTTGAATTACTGTTCCTTCTCCAAAACTATCTTTGGGTAATTCACTTATATTTTGTTCTTTAAGTCTTAGCTTAAATTATTTTCTCAGGAGAAATAATCATGAAGAGAAGTAGAGAAGTGTCTGATAACATCATGTTCTTAAACTTCACAG
Source organism: Enhydra lutris kenyoni (assembly GCF_002288905.1). Classification (NCBI taxonomy): domain Eukaryota; kingdom Metazoa; phylum Chordata; class Mammalia; order Carnivora; family Mustelidae; genus Enhydra; species Enhydra lutris. The sequence continues at coordinate 28,935,469 of NW_019154103.1, forward strand.
AATTTCCGTTTATATATGCATCTATTTGTGACTATTGGGTTGTTTCTCAACTCCCTTATTAGATTGAAAGTATCCTGAAAGTATGAGCTGTACTTGATTGTGCTCAAATATATATGTCCATTGACCAAAACACTACCTGACACATAGCAGATGCTCAATATTTGTTGAGTGAATAAATTAATAAGTGATTTTCAGGGGGGAAATTGTCTAATTATTTCTTTAGAAAAACTTCTGAAAGTGGCATTACCATGCTATAGACTATTAACATTTTGAAGACATTTTACAAATTGCTAAATTGTCTTCCTGTTAGTTTTTACTAACTCCCCAACAAAATCTGTGTGTTCCTTTTGTATATCCCAGTGATTATTCTAAAATTTATCATTAATTTAATTTTTTTAAAAACTGAAAATCAGGGGCACCTGGGTGGCTCAGTCGTTAAGTGTCTGCCTTCTGCTCAGGACATGATCCCAGGGTTCTCGGATCAAGCCCCTCATCGGGCTCCCTGCTCAAAGGGAAGCCTGCTTTCTCTCCCGTTTCCCCCTGCTTGTATTACCTCTCTCGCTGTGTCTCTCTCTGTCAAATAAAGAAATAAGATCTTTAAAAAATAATAATAATAATAAATAAATAAAGTGGGGAACATTTAAAAAAACTGAAAATCAGATGAAAAGGTTGATTTTCATATATCTGACTAGTCATAATATTAAATAGCATTATTCTCTTTACAACTGCATTTTTATCTTATTAATTATCTGTGTATGTATTTTTCTCACTGTACTATTGCTGTCTTTTTTTTTTAATTGTTTTGTGATTACTGATGACAAGAAAAGAAGCATGAGATGTGATGTGGATAAATTTATGTTCATTTTTTGAGCAATTCTTGGTTGTAAATTACATGTTTGATCTAAAATCTAAGATACTGTATCTGTGTTATTTCCTTGTATTCATTCAGAGGTCCTATATAAATGCATATAATTTTTAATCATTTCTTGTAAATGAAGGAAAGTTGGAATCTAAAGGAAAAAAGTTGGTAAATTATAAAATTATAGCACTAAAGTACATTTCCAGATGTGTCAACTTGTTTTTCCACTACCTGTTGGTTCTATAGCATGTAAAAACAAAACACAAAAGCAAAAAAAATACAACAATCCCTAGAGAAAAGGATTCTAAAGCCTCACTCAGTAGCTTATTTCAGTTTATAACTGTCCTTGTAAACTTGTCAAGCTCCAGTTTTAAATCCTAGCTCACCTCACAAATAAAAATTTGTTAAAAGGGTTTTGGGTAGGTTGTTCTACTTTTCATGAGTACACAAGACAAAAACAATTCTTGTTTTGACATACATTGTTCTTATGAGGTGTAGACTGCTGAATACCAAATAATACAAAGACATGCACTGTTGTTCACATTAGTCAGATTCTGAATTAAAAGAGAAAAGGGCTCTGGTCTGAAAGTTAAGAGTTCTGGATTCATGACACAAGTTTTGCACTAACTGGTTTCAGCCACCTTTCAGTTTACAAGATCTTGCAATTCATTTGTTTGCTATGCGGTCTTAAAGTTTTTAGCTCCAAGGCAAAAACCTGAGAATATTCTTACAATTGCTAGATCAATAGAATCACCTAGGCATTTGTTGAAAATATAAATTCCTGGGGCACACCACAGACATTTTAAGTCAGAATCTCCAGGGAACAAGTTTCCTAGTATCTTTTATGCTCAGGGAAATTTGGAAATAACTGCATTTGTTGACCCCTGTGACTTTTCCTAACTCAAACTTTAAGATTCTAATTATCGGTCAGTAGCAGACAAACCTCTGCTGAAATGGTGAGAAGGGCATTTACTTTGAAAATTCCTCAATTGCTAGAATATTATAGCAAATGAGAAAAATAAAAGGATAATCTAAGGCAGCCCTACATCCTTCCTCACATTATAATTTTTCATTTTTAGTCTCAGAAGCCTGTTCCTTAGGGCAGCATCCTAACCCCAGCCTAATGGCCTTAAAGTTTCCTCCCAAACTGACTTCTGTTTAACAACCACAACTGCTATGCTATAGCATGGTGTAAAAACAAAACAAAACAAACAAACAAACAAACAAACAAAGGCTCAGTTGTTTTTTATGAAAGTGGATCAATCTTCCTTCTGTTCTTTCTTCTCTGAAAACAAATTATGATCTATGAAAAGTTGTCTTTTCTTACATGATCTAAGTAAAACATATGTTTTCCTGTAAATATACTTATTTATGTCTACTACTTTTATCTACATTTCAGCCATCACCTCATTATTTACATTAGAAAATAACCTATAAAACCAAAAAGAAGAAAGAAAGAAAGAGAGAGAGAAAGAATGAAAGAGAAAGAAAGAGAGAAAAGGAAGGAAGGAAGGAAGAGATGGATGAAGGAAGGAGAGAAAAAAGAAAAGAAAAGAGAAGAGGAGACTGAGCAACACTGGGGCTGTGTTTGTTTTAGAAACTAAAAAGTTGGTTAAACATTGTAAGACTATTATGTATCCATTAAGATGAGGGTTAATTTAATCATCTTGGTCGTGATAACTAAGGGAAAATAGATAAGTCTGTTCTAGAGACTGTAAGGAAAATAGAAGGTTGATTAAGGAACTTTTTCTGAACTAAATGATAATCCTATTACTTGTGGTAAAAATCATAATAGAACATGGCATCTCTACAAAATTTTTATAGTTCAACATAATTTTTATAGGCTTAATATGAACATCACATCTACCGTGCTTTTTCTCTGGATATTATTACACCTATTTTCAAATGAAGTAGTTGAATTAAAGCTTACCGAGAATGAATGATTCATGCATCAATACTCAAGTCTAATTTTCCTGGATTCAAGTCTAATGCTCTTTCTTATCTACCATAAAGTCCTAAATCCCATGTCTTCAGCCACATTTTATTACCACACCAAGACCCATATCTACACAGTCTTGAACCTGAACAAGCTCCTGCAGTGAGTCTGATCTCTAATTTCCCAAGGCATAAGGAAAGGGAAAAGTGCTGACATCATGATGGTGACAGCTCAAGTTCATTTAATGCCAAACCTGGTATTAAGCACTTTACACATATTGTCCCATTTACTTCCCACACTCACACTCTGATATAGATGATGTCATTGCCTGTATTTTATAGATGAGTAAACTGTCTCAAGTAGGTCATCTAAAGGTAAAGAGTGACTCCATCTACTGCCTCCCCTCTTGTGGACGGGGTATTATGTTGCCCACAAGTTGAACTCTGAATGCCTTTTTCCATGAAAAAATTGCTTCCCTGTATGTTTTCTATTATTATTCCTTTAATTACTTATTCATGTTATTAATGAAAATAAGATAGACAGTTTAGGGACTTGTGTACCATTTCTAAAATTGTTTCTGTAGAAGGAAAGTCTTCTGAGATTCTACTTAACATATTGAAGTGAGGACTGTGTACAATTAATCTTGATTGTTATGCTTATTACATATCCCTATGGAAGTCTTGGATTTGGAAAGGAGTAGAGACCTAACTCCTCTTTGATACCTGTGTACTATCCCTCAAACAGTTTCACAGCATTCACGAATATTAGGATGAATGAAAAGATAAGTAGAAAGGTAAAAGCAGGCGGGTCAGCAGGAAATGTAAAAAAAAAAAAAAATACATGGTTTACATCTATATCATATATCATATACATGCATACATACATATTATATATATGAAACACTGCATATTTCATAATTAAATACAGATGTTCTAAATAGCAATGGGTGCTACTATTTCTCTACTTCATCCACTGCAACACAGTGAAACTAGGCAGAGAAAGAATACAGAACAGATCATTGAAGATTGAGTTTATCTGTAATAGAAACAAAATAAACAAATAAAAAAGCTGAGCAGAAACTGTACTTCTCCATTTGTTTTCTATTTTTCTGTCTCCTTGTAACTGGAACGATTGGTTATTTTCATACGAACACAATTCACCAAAAATTAACGTTGATTTTATCCTCACTTGCTGTCCCATCTATTTAGTTATAAAGGGGCAGAACTACCTCTATTAGGACAAATTTGCTCAGGGTGAACATCTATCACAGACTAGATGATGGAAATGAGGAAGCACTGGGAAGGCACACATGGAAGTGCAACACGAAACCTCCTGCTTCTAAAGGCAGATGATCATTTAAAAATGTCGTAACACGGTTTTTCTGGACAAAAGTCACACCACCATATACAGCTAGTTTTTGTAAGCTAATATTTCACATCTGTTACCTAAAACTACAGATTTTAAAGGTAAGAAGGCCACTGAAATGTAACATGTTGAAAATTGATGGGTTATACTTTTTAATTTAGAGTTTGAGCTCTTTTCTGTATAGGCTGCACAAATCCCCCTATGGTCTTGAGGCCATAAAAAGCGAGTAAGATTTCTTTGCTTGCTTATACTTGGCAGGAAAAGAGAATCATCTTCTGGAAGCTGGCAGCTTGTATCAGTTCCACAAGTGCAATAACCCTAAGTCTTGCTGACCTATGGGCTTCTGGTACTACGCCAGATTACTGAGGATGAAAGCCTATGTAATCCATGTAATGACATGGTCACCCATGTCCCTGGTATAGAAGAGCTAGTAGAAGCAAGAACAGAAGGAAAGAAAGATGATTAGTTCAGATTTTTGACATGTCCAGAATTTGATTATAAAGTCTACTTTTAACTCAGCATGTCTATAAATTTCAGATATCATTATTTCATATTTTTATTATATACCAAGAGAAATGAGCTTTCCAAATCTATCATGTTCTTAGGACATCTAAATGCTTTATTTTAGCCACTGATAACACAAAATTGTAGATATTCAACACATACCTGTTGAATTAATCAATATGGCACCATTACCAAATTAGAAGAAGTATCTATGTAAAGAAGGTTAGAAAAATGACCTATAGACTATTGAGACGCTAGCACTCTATGAAAAGCATTCTTGTATTATGGACCACTGTTGTAGATGATCAAAAATTACTCTAGTCCCAAAGAGAAAAGAGAAAAGAGGACAGAGGGCAGTGCTCATCCTTAAAAATATCCACTATATGTTTCACTACATGAGTATGAAATAGTTTACTATTCCCTAAACATATTATTTATCATTTCAGGCCAACCTCATTATAAATACACTGAATAGATTTTGAGTTCCATGTTGTGCTGGTTATCAGGCTGGAATCCTCCAGCTCCAAACTCACCCACCTACACTTGTATAATGCTGGGGTTAAGACTTGACTGTGAAAACTACATTTCCCTCTTTACTAGCTGACTCCCTATTAGGTTCTGCCAACAACGGCCCTTTAAGGAGATCTGAAAGCTGTAGGCAGTGCAAGGACTCTTCCCTTCCTGTTTGCCTACTGTGCCTGTAGAGTCACTCAGCCAACTGCTCTTAATTCCTGCAGAAGCAGTTGCTTCCCACTGTCAATTCTATTATTTTCTCCACTGCCAAACCAATTTTATCACAATGCCTCAAAGGAGTTGTGTAGTATCCAGCAGTTGGGCAATACCCTGCCCTTGGTGATCTGCTCCACCTCCTCAGGACCCACCTTCAAGTGCTTGGCTCCTTTTTATCTCCCTCCAGGGATGGTAGCTGCTCCCTACCATTGGCTATGTGTTATCTCCCAGTTATCTTTTTGCTGGCTACAGTTTCCAAACACCTTTTCAACCAAAACCCTGGTTTCAATCATCTCTGCTAGTGTGGGTTCTCATTTTTTGGCTGGACTCTGATGCATATATAATGTCAGTTTAAACTAATATTTTTTTTTCTAATGCTTGGATTTAAATGTTTCATAATTAAGAAGGAGTTCAACTGCAAGTTAGGAGACAGATTTTATTTCTGGTTACCTAATTTTGAACAGAATACAATGTGTGTTTTGGCTTTACATATGAACTGAAGCATAAAGAACATATACATGTATGCATAGACGCATGTACACAGATTGTCAATATATTATTTGTCTTTATGGGATTATTTTGTAGGCAAAATGCAATAATGTGTACAAAAGTACTTTCAAAAACAATTGTGTAGGCAAATGGCAGTCACTATTTTAAAATAAATATTTTAAGTTGGCCTAAAATGCTGTGTTCATCTTGCTTTGCAAATTTCAGAATTTTATGTGTGTATATTACAAGAAAACACATCCCATTTGTTGACATGAATTATTTAAATAGAAACTATATAGAATGTATATAAAATAAAATAAAACTACAAGTTAGCAGGATTAGACTGGGACACGTTTATTTTCTCTTCTTTTTGTCTCTGGATACTACAGGAGCTTTCAATGCAGAAAGTGGGAAGAGTAGATAACTTTTTCATGAAGCTAGTATGAAATATATCCCAACAGTAGTCAAAATATTTTCCTATGCATTCTCACATAGATTTCTTTAAGTTACTCTCATTGTGAAGAATAGGTGTTTTTGCTATTATAAAAATATGCAAGAATGTGCATAAGATAATTAACACATTTCACCATAGTCGTCCCTTTTTATTTCCAGCTATATTCTTAACACTTAGCCACACTCACATTTCCTTTAAAATTTTATGTTCTCACTGACCTCAGTGACTTGATCATGCTCTTTTTAATAGTCTGACTTCATTTTTGATCTTCCATTACTGACAGTTTCAATTTCTACCACTTTCCCTTCCCTTTAGGCCCCATATCCGGGCATATGGATAAGGGAGGCTGCACACTTTCTCCTTTGGCACCTATGGGAAATTCAAACCACTCAAACAGTGATCTGGTATGTGAATCCTAACCCAGCCTATCTTATAAACACCATTAAACCCCAAGCCAGCCTCTTTTCCCTGTTGCCTCATGCCATTCTTGGATCTGTGGGAAAGTCCACCCTGTTTTCCCCCAGAAAGCCTTGTTATGTGAGTAATAAATGTTCTTAAATCCCCCTGATACTTGTGTTACATCGTTAGTTTCAAACCAGATTTTGAATGAGTTCATTCTGATGATGACACAACTACTGGCAAAGAGAAAAGCAACCCTGGGCAATGACCACGGCCCCTGGGGAATCTTTAGTCTCTTGCTCTCTCTTGCTCACTAGCTCTGCTGCTTGCTGTTAGCCTGCTTTGAGTCGTGTTGATGCCTGGTGGCAAGTTTGTACTTTGATCTGTGCCCTTCTGTGCTATATTTGCTGGGTTCTACTTTGCCTCCATTACAGATTCATCCCAAACTAAATCAGAAGTTATAATTGATGTTTAGGAATGAGTACGGAAAACAAGACTCTCCTTAAAGTGATCCTGGCATGTGACTCTACTGATGTCCCTATCTATTGCCAGTTACTAAAATTATCGATGCCACCTAATCAGCAACAGGTAGTACCCTTCAGGGTACAAAATACACTTCACTCACAGATTAGATTCACTCTAGTTAGTGCCTATTTCAACAGGCTTGCAGATACAATTTGCACTTCTCTTTGAAGGAACACAATACACCTTCACCAGCTACTCATGGAGTACCTCAGTAGCCCTCCCATCACATACAATCTTTGCAGGAAAGATTTTAACCATATCTGACTTTCTCTAAGAACACAGGTATGACATCACATGGAGGAAATCCTCCACTGAGGAGATTCAGTTGACAATCATTCAAGATATACAAATACTCACAAAGGAACTCATGAAAAGGAGATGGATCCTTGCCCCACACATAGTACAGGGCTCTGTCACTGCACTTAAATTCCTGAAAATTATTTGGTAATCAAAGGCTGCTCCATCCTTAACGCTGTCAAGAAATAGTTGCTTGGGCTCCAGGGTGGCTCAGTTGGTTAAGTATCTGCCTTCAGCTTGGGTCATGGTCTCAGGGTCCTGGGGTCGAGCCCCAGGGGCTCCCTGCTCAGCAGGGAGCCTGTTTCTCTCTCTCCCACTCTCCCCTGCTTGTGTTCTCTCTCTCAGTGGTCTCTCTCTGTCAAATAAATAAATAAAATCTTAAAAAAAAAATGAAACAGTCACTGGCCCTCTTTACACCCATAAAAGCAAAACAAAACCATTGTGTTTTAGATTTTAGAGGAAATATATCTCTCCATTTTACTTAATTTCTTACAAAAGTCTTACTTAAGCCTACTTATGCTAGCTGTTACTTGAAAATTGACCCACTTGGAAATGACGCCTCCCATAACAAAGGTTCTAGAATTTGTCCAAGTGGCAATACAGCAATGTTCCCATTAGTACCTCCCCAAAGTTCCTTCCCTGTGAAGTCTTCTGTATGCATCTTGGAATTTCTCAGCCACTCATGATGGCCATAAATTGCCTAAGAACTTCTGGTACAAGAAACTGTTCTCCTCAGCCCATGCTATACATCATTAGACTGGTAATAACTGGGTGCTACTGTACTCTTCTGGAAATAGAGGATCTCATGGGCCCTGAGTCTATGATCCTTGACACCTAGCTACCCATTATGCTTTGCAGTACCTGCAAGCTTGGCATGGTCACCAAGCTCTCCCTGCTACAAGAGAGAGCCATGCCTGGGTTCTCTGGTATATTTTGCCTATAGGAAGGGGTGACCTCTCCTGAAGTCAGTCCCTTGCCAGATACCATGGTTCTGGATGATGAGGTCATACCTGTCCTGATCATACTGAATGTATAATAAAGGGAATTCCTATAATTGAAGAACTCTGTCTCCACCATATGCATGATGGAGCTCCTTGGGGAGCTACTGCTTTTCATTAACCAGGATGCACCTGATCTAGGATAGGACCCAAGAGTCAGTTTAATTGGTTAAATTCAGACAGTCATCTCAGCACTGGATGCCCTGGCCAACAAGAGTCCCTATGTGCACATTTTTGCAAACTCTTAAACTACTGCCAATGATTTAACTGTCTGGTCTAGTCAATAGCAACAACAATTTCTTATCCAAGCTTTTCCACTTTGGGGTAAATAACTCTAGGAATGGCTCCCTTCACATATATCCTAAATATAATGAATGTCAAACATGTTTCCTTACATATAAAGCCACAATACAAGACCACAATACAAAACCACAATACAAAACCAACAATGACAAGCTCATGAACAAGGCATTCATTGGAAATTTCACCTCATTTATGGTCTCAAAGCTACAAGTATCATAAAGGGTAGTAGTGGCCTACTTAAATGAGCCCAAATATAATTAAATAAAACATGGAATATTTCAGTCACCAGCCAAACATTATGAATTCTAATAATCTGCAACAATTATGAATCGTAGCACTCTGACTCCATTTCTTACTTGACCACTGATGAATTAATTTCAAGCCCCACTACTCCTCTTCCCTCTTTTGCCTCATATCCAGATAACCTAAGAAAGTTCAGATAGCCCCTCCTTTGGTACTGCAAGAAAGTACAGACCACACAAGCTCCAACCCACATGCAGGAATCCTCACTCTCCCTCACCCCCTAGCCTCCATAAAACATCAAGCTAGCTTTCTTTCCTGTACTCTCATACCATTCTTGGACCTGTTTTGGAATCTACTCTGCTCTCCCCAAAAAGCTTCATTATTCTGTGAATAACAAAGCTTTTCATAACCTCCTAGCACACATACAGTGTCATCAGTCTCAACATCTGAGTAAATTTTGGGAAAGGGTATCTATCTCACCTCTGTAGACTAATTGTAACACTCCTGTTTGGATTTTTATATCTGTTTGCATTTTATTCTGGTAAAAAATACACAACATACAATTTACCATCTTAACTATTTATACCTATGCAGTTCTTTAGTGTTAAGTATTCTATATTGTCGTTAAAACATCTCCAGAAATTTTTCATCTTGCAAATCCATAACTCTATGCCCAATAAACAGTGACTCACTCCCCTTAGTCCATCTTGCAAGCCCTTGATAGCCAGCATTTTATTTTCTGTTTCTATAAATTTAACTACTTTAGATACCACATGTAAGTGGAATCATAAAGAGTTGTCTTTTTCTGACTGGCTTATTTCACTAAGCATAATGTCCTCAAGGGACATCCATAATATAGCATTTTGCATAATTTCCTTTCTTTTTAAGGCTGAATAATGTTTCATTATATGCATATGCTACTTTTCTTTATCCATTCATTCATGGATGGACATTTGTGTTGTTTCAAGACACTGGTGATTGTTATGCATTCCCCAATATTCTCCATCTTCATCTCCTTGCTCAAGCAAATATTTTATAACTGTTCTATCTTTTCTGATGTAAAACTAAATAAGGAAGATACAATTACTACTTATTCACTACTGTGCCTGACACTTCCTAGGTGGCCTCTACATACTCCTGACTTTATGACTTGATTGTGTGAGTCAAGAGTTTTTGCTGTTTGCTCTGCTGGAGGGAGAGTCTCCATAAAGAAATGACTAAATCACTTTGAATTAACTGTCATCATTTGCTTTTCCTGGAAGCATTCCTGTTTTTGGGCCCAGAGGTGAAAGACAAACAAGCAAACAAACCAAAAACAGTATTGTGATAGTGCTAATTTTAATTTAGCATTTGTTTTTTTCTGAATAACTATATTAAGTGATTTATTTGTGATTGAAAGAAAAATGTACTATATCATATTTAGATTGCCAGTGAGAAATGAAGCTTCAGAAGACAAGCAGTTCGTCCAACAGTACACAGCTAGTTTGCAGAGGAACAGCGGTTTATTAGCACTGGGCAGTCTGGCAGCATAGTCCTGTTGGGTTGCAAAGAAGAGGAAATGGGCCAGAAACCATCAATGTTTTCCTTGAAATGGGTGTGGAGCTATGCTATTATTCCAGAGCTGACAGAGAACAAGTGAGTTCAGTGTGTGTAAAGTACTTAAAGGCCAGAATTATTAGCTTCTCTGGAAACAGAGTAAAGTAAGTTTTATACATCTCTTTTAAGGCTAAAACTAAATGCATGCATTGTTTCTGCATTAACTCAGCCATTGAACAGGAATATGTAAATTAACATTCTCAAGGGTACTTCTTAAACCATGTGTACAAGACTTTTCTTGGTCTGTATATGAATTAAAACAATCTCTTGCCCCTTTGCTTACATTAAATGGATGACTCTGAAGCAAACTATGGCTCTTTCTACATTTAACCAACTTTGTCAATTCAGTAAAAAAAAATGCTCAATTATTCAAATGTTAATTCTTCAGGAAAGAGAAAAAATTTATGATTCCCAGGTCAAATTTGGTGATTTGCTTAATTTCAAGCACTAGATACTATTAACCTTTTTGTTTAGTGCATTTTGTATGTGGTGTTGTTATTGATTCAAATTGGTTGATGGGTGGAGTTAGAAGAAACTGATATTTGTTAATTCACTCATATATTTATGTATTCATCTAAGATTTAAGTAACTAGCTTCCAAACTAGTGTGAAGTAACATATACTATTAAGACACATATGAAGCAAGCCAATTAAAATGTAAAGTTTGCTCAAAATCCAGTTAGAAGGAAGACAGTCAGCAATGTAGTATGTATCTAAAATTTATCATTTATTGTAATTAAGCATGAAAATTTTCTCTCCATTTTCAAGTAGCTAACTTGAAAGAGTAAACATTTTCTGCACCTATAAACTCAGTGACAAATTAAAGAAAGCAAACAGACGAAGATTTTTTTTTCTTTAAATGTAAGCTAGGGAATTTGTCACATAGGTTCCTACTTAAAGAACATTGTCTTATTTGAAGAGTTAGAAAAAGAGAAGTCATGATTTACACACACACACACACACTCACTTCCCCCTGACACACACATGCGCACACACATACAAGTTCATTCACTCACCAATTCTGTTTCTCCTATAGTATTATCTATTCAAAACCCATTCTTAATTCCTCTCGTTCTCTCATCTCTTATACATAATTCACCAACATATCCTGTCCCTGCTCCATCTATAATATGTCCTGAACCCATCATCTCCACTGCTAAAAGTGGCCCAAACCAGGACTATGGTTTCCCCCCACACATATGAGCAAAGGGCAGCAAGCATGATGTTTTAATTTCAAATAGGGTATTATCATTCCTCGTAAGACCCTGAACTTGCTTTCCCATTGCAATTGACATGAAAGTCAGTCTCCTTTATGAGGTTTGATAATCTACAAATCTCTGACCTCATTTCCTACCTATTTCTTTCTGGTGTACTATGTGCCAGCTCCTTTTTTTCAACCCTTTAGGCATACCAATCTCTCCTTCCTTGTACACATTGCAATTAAATATTATCCTACCTGAAATACTCTTTTCCCAGATTTCTGTAGCACTAGTTATTTCCCTTCATTTAGTTTTTAGTTTACATGTCAGTTCCTGAAAGGATTTTTTTCTCACTTTTCTAACTAAAGTGCACCCCACCCTATTAAATCTGCTATGTTTATTTCAAAGCATCAGCCTCCACATTAAATGCTCTTATAGTTGCTGTGTATATTTATAGTATGTAATTCCCAGAAGAGTTGCTTAAAATAAAATACAATCACCACTAATAGTATTAATGGCTATAATTATTAAGTGCTTACTCTCTCAGGTACTCGTCTAAGCACCATATTGTATTAACTCATTTAATTTTTCATAGTTCAGGAGGTTTGACTCCTTCACTGCTGGGTCCAGACTGGCATGGTAGGAATAGAATAAAAATTTGTTTAGTAGTATAAATATGCTGCCTAATATCCTCAATTATTGCTTTCCTAGCAATGTGAATGAAAATCATCCCAACTACAGTTATATAAAGACTAGAGTCAAACAGTGTTAAGAGTGATAGAACTGTCTATAAATACTCAAAACAGAAAAATCTAAGGTTTTCTAAATACCATGGGTCTAGCCATTTACAGTTAGTGGTATACTTTGCATGTATAATACATGTTTCCTTATGGAAAGAAGTCAGTGACTGTGAGATGAACAATTTCTGAAGAGTACTGAATGTCTTGCTATCTGTAACTCTAAATGCATTCTTTAATACAGGCAAACAATGATAATTTTTTTAGTACAAAAAATAAGAATCTCTTAGCATTTTTGGTATATACAAGGATGTTCATTATCAATGAAAAATCTTATAACTAGAAGAATGTAAATGTATAACGTCAACTTTAATGACCATAATGGAATGAATTAAACAACTAGTATTATGTGTCTTTTACTAACATCTATTATATTTTAAGATTAATCATGATTATGTGTTTGCTGAAAGGAATTTCTCCTTAACTCATGCCAAAATTTCATTAATACATTGATACAGATTAGCAATATCTCAGAACAACTTCAAAACCTAACAAAGTAAAAAAATCTAAATTCTATTTTCCTTGTCCCTCCTCTTCCTCCTCCTTCTTCTTGAAATTTGGCAATAAAACTTATTTTGTGCCCAAATCTTATTCAAGCTGCTGAAATTAGGTATTCTTAGTAGTGACATACCTATTTTCCTCAATATTTGGTTTACTGTTTTGTAAACCAGTTTACACTGGGGTAAACTGAATAGTGAAAACATCAAAAGTATTAAATATAATTCCATAGGAATAACAAAACTAAAAATTACAGCAAAATTTAGTCTCAATATCTGACAAATGATGTTATTGCATTAGCTTCTTCAAGGTATATTTGTGTGGTATCATAATGAGGAATGTGATGTAGAAAATCCCATATTACTTTAAATCTTTAGTGTATGCCTTGAAGAAACAGAAACCTAAGTTGTTGAAGTTTTTACACTGGAACCTGACAATGGTTACAAGAAGGAAAGAGAAATGGGAAAATACCTTACAGTAAAACAAAAAACAAATAACCAAATAAAAAATAAAGACTGACTGGTACTGATTAAGAAGATTTCACAGTGAAGTAAACTTATACTGCTAACTGATTTGTTGGTGATGAAGTAAGCTAGAGTATTACACAAATAACTAAAAATAAAAAATAAATGTATATATTCATGAATTCAAGAAGCATCATTATGTAAAATTTCTGAAAACCTATAGCAAAAGATTTCTGCAAATCATGAGGTGCCTGAAAATTACATTGACAAATTTGATAAGATATTGACAAAACCCATAATCCTTGGAGAAAATTGAGGGAATGAACGGTCAATATTTACAATCATGCACCTGTTGTCCTATCCCATGGATGATGAAGAAATTGCTGAAACAATGAGCATGAGGAAAGCAATGTTCATGAACATAGGAGGAAAAAAATCCCTAAAATACGGTAAAAAAATGTGATCAAAAATTGATTTCCTTGATCATGGTCCATTTAGCAATCAGCAGGAAGTTACAGCAGTTTACTCAGACACTGCTTAAACAGAAGGCTACTTAATGAGGAAGACAAAACTAAAATATCTCTTTAAAAGCGAACTATCAAAGTTCTGCCTCATTACGTGAGAATTCTCTCTGTCCATTGTCACATATCCACCTCAACCTGATGACAGTGAAGGTGTCAACACTGGAGTGAACTGTTCTCTAAGATTCCCAAACAATCAGACATAACAAATATTTATTACATGTAGATAGATAGGTAAATTTAGAGACAGAAACATAAACTTTAAAAAATCAAATAGTATGGGAATATTTGTAACTTGTATTTATCCACCGTATCATTTATTAACAATATTACTGTATGATCTGACTCTAGCTAAACACAAATGATTTATGATTTTTGTCCCAAGTAGGGTGGCTGTTCAACTTCGGTAATAGCAATTTGTGAAAGTAGAGAGTGTTGTTCTAGAACCTGCCAAGAATCTTATATAATATAATTTATGCCTGTATTATCTTTCTGAAATCTGAACAATTCTGAATTCCAAAATACATGTGGATTCAGGGTTTTCAGATATGGGACTCTGGGCCTACTTAAACTTTTATCATGTATGCTCTGGTCACATAATAATTTTGCTAGCTTTAATGTTAAAAGACATATAATATTTCTGCTTTTTTGTTCACATTTTTTGATCAACAGACATTAGCAAATATGGCTATTCTATTGATGTATCACAAAAATACCACCTTTATGTCCTAATGTAATTGATATGTAGTTGAGCACTCATATACATACACGTGCACATGCTAGGAAAAGAACAAGATGTAGGAAAATAAAAAGGATCTACCAGAGAACAGAAATGTTTGTATAAATGGAAGAAAAAACTTGAATGGGAAAAAAATACACTGAAAGTGGTGAATGAGATTTTGAAAGATGTCTCAAGTTAGTGGAGTAGAGAAAACCCTTTTGTCAGTAAGAAATTCAGCACTTATGAAATGCCTTGAATTAAATGTACAATTTACTCTAAAGTTGAATTAATGTTATATGGTAATGTTGCCCATTTCTGTGCATGTTTTGATCAATGACAATTTAACTGGACTATTTCCAAGAAGCAGTACACTGACTGGAATGACAGAAAGCTTAGAGCTAGGCCTAGAAAAATCCATCATTTCTTTGAACTCCTATGGCATGTGTTGATCTGTGGCTTGAGAAATGTATTAACATATGGATTTATTTGTTTATAATATTCCTTGTTCCACCTAGGGTCTTTGAAAGCTTTATATATGCATGTCTATGTACGTAAGCTTCTTGAGAACAAAGCCAGTGCCTTGCACTTTTCTTCTACCCCACACAGAAGTGATTTCTCATACACATCTATTAATTTTCATTCTGTAGATAACTCTCCCAAAAATCTCATGGAAAATGAAAAACGTTACACATATAATTAAATCAAAGAATGTACAGATGATATAATGAGTTCAAACAAAGGGGTTGAGAAAAAGTCCCCACTTGTCTTACATTTTTTATTCCTGCCTTAATTTCTTCAATATCAGCACTTTTTCTTGGCCAGTGAATCACTACATCAAAAAAAAAATTTTTTTTTGGATGCTGCATCTCTTTGGATTTAGCCTCATCTGCCTAGAAATCTCTAGACGTATTCATGTTGCTAATTCTATCGCTGATACTGACTCACAAAGTCAAGTGTTAGCCTTATTTTAATAGACTCATAATTTTAGCTTCTGTTCAGAAGGAATCAGAGGTTCAGTTCTATTTAATCCATAGGAGGCTGGTTTTTTATCTTCGCCACTCTATATTAATGCTTTTCTCTAGGGTCTCTAATTCCAATGTGCATTTTCAAACCCATTTTACTTGACCCCTCAGCTTTATTTAACACTGCTTACCATCCTTTTTTTTTTTTTTTTAAACCAAAACACAAAGTTTCTCTTGCTTTTCTGACTCTGCACCATCTATTTATGTTCTGACCATTTTCAGTCTTGTTTTGGTACCTTCTCCTGACCTCTAACTGTTAACAGCCCAAAGCTATTATTTTCTTCTCACTCTTGACTCTAGTTCATACAACTTATTCATGCCCATATTCAATTAATGGCTCCATCCTCTAAAAATTATTTCTTTTTTTACTCAGGCATGTCTTCCAGGTCTATACTCTTAAATAATTATATGCAGAAAATAAAGTGGAATTTCAGCTAAACACAGTGGAAAATTGGAATGCCTCTTGACACTCTCTTCACACTCATCCACTATATAGGTACCACACTTCCTTTCAAGATTTTCTCCAAACACTTTCAAATGTGACCACTCTTTTCCCTATCTAATCTTCCTATTCTGAGTTACTCTGACTCATGCCTGTTCTTTGGTAACCGTCTACCAGTTCTCCCTATATCTACCTTTGTAGTTTCCTTTCTATAGTAAGCCATAAGGATCTTTTAAAAGAAAAAGATATCACATTACTCTCTCACTAAAATATTTTAATTGTTTTTCATTGCCTTCTGGATAAAGTATAAAATCCTTCAGACCAATAAATGCATTCATATCAAGCCTATGTTTGATCTGTTGTTGTTTTTTTTAAAGATTTTATTTATTTATTTATTTGACAGAGATCACAAGTAGGTAGAGAGACAGGCAGATAGAGAGCGGGAAGCAGGCTCCCTGCTGAGCAGAGAGCCCCATGTGGGGCTTGATCTCTGGACCCTGAGATCATGACCTGAGCCGAAGGCAGAGGCTTAACCCAACAGCCACCCAGGTGCCCAAAACCTATGCTTTTATTTGCAGTCCATTCCTTTGCCACTGTTCTCATCCATCCCTGTGATAAAATCACATTGGTTCTTTTACCACCCCTTCCTTGTGAAACTTCTGTTAATCTCAGTGAACTTGTATGTGAGGTTCCTACTCTTTAAATATTTGAAACACTCCCTCCCCCTCATTGCCTAATGTATTCTAACTCATTCTTCCGATTTCAGGAAAATCTTTCCAGGACACCCATTATGTCAGGGGCCGGTGCTTTATCTTTACATGACATCCAGGGTTTTCCCACCATATCGCTTACCTTGGTAAGATCACTTAATATGAGATCTACCTTTTTAAGAAGTTTTTACATGTATAGTACTTTATTATTAACTGTATTTACAATGTTGAACAGCAGATCTCTAGAACTTATTCATCCTCCTTAACTGAAACTTATGCCCGTTGATTTTTCCCCTCCCCCTGCACCTAATAACCATTATTCCACTCTTTGATTATATTAATTTGACCATTTTAGATAATTAATGTAAGTGGAATCATGCAGTATTTGAATTTGGGTACATATTGCCATCTTTGGGTGAAACAAAATGCCCTATTTTGATAAATTATATTCAGCATTTTTTCCCCTCTAAATGTTTAAATTAATACAAACAACTGAGAATGATATATAAGCCCATTCTATTTCATATGATAAAAAATGTTGACTCTTTAGGGAAAGAGAGGAGACCTATCTTCACACACATTCACATTTTATTAGCAAATTAGTTCCTTGCCCATCGAGATCAGATTGTTTTCCTGTTATGACCATATTCTTGGCATCTTTGAAAAACCACAGAAAAGTTATATCTGAATATACATCTACCTTAATTATGGGGGAAATCAATATAATATTAACTCCAGAATTATGTGCCCAATTAATTGAACAGTCAGACATTGCCGATGTGACTAATAAAATGTGTTTGCTACCGTGCTTGTTTTTGATTTTCTAGCTAGGTGAGTTAAACTATTTTAGAATCCCTCCTTTCTCTCTATTACCATTATCTGTCATCTATGGCAGATTTCATACCTGATGAACACAGACACACATACATATAGGTACAGTACAATTTAGTTCAAACAAAAACTTCACTCTCATTTCTGAGTCTCTACTTTGACATGCTTTGGGGAAGAATAGGCCCACTCCTAAAATATAGAGCATCTATGGCAAGAAGTATAAATAAGGCACTATATACTGTGAATCCACATATTTGAAAGTAATAAATCAAGCTAACTGTTAAAAAAATGTATACCCTGACAAATATAATTTATGACAAAATAGAAAAATATGCGTAAAGTTATACTTTTTACATGATAGTAAGAAAAATATCAGAAACAACTTAAAATTATGCATGTATGGTACAGCGTTTATAGGCAAATGACACATGGATGAGAAATAAATACATAAATTATAAATTAGTAGATAGTTATTCCATAAAAATTTGAGTGATCATGTTGTTATGATCAAGATTTTCACATAATTGGCATTCAATTGACAGTGATGATCTAAAGGATTTAGCAAATTTTTTGTATTCAAAGCACTCAAAATTTGGATAAGATTTTACATGCATGTAAATTAATGCTGAAATTAATGTAAGACTAATATTTTCATGCGCTTTCAAAACAGTTATATTCTTGAAATTTAAATGTAAAGTTAATGAGTTTTGGATTTTTAAATCAAAATTCTCTGACACTTTTCTTTACATTTTGATATTTTACTCAGTTTTATTTTTGCTTTTGCAAAAACAGTAATATTTTAATCTCAACATTCAGTCCTGATGTAGTTGCTAATGTAAGTAACTGCTGCTATGTTGCATGCCTTTACAACTGGACCTACACATGTACAAATAGAATGCAATATGAATATTTCATAGCTTCAAAATTATTCTCAGACCAATAGTGTAATCATTATGACAATGCTGCTAATTAATGATGAATTCTGGAAAGTGAACTAGGACATGGAAAAAAATAATAAGCAAAAACAGAAAATTAATGCCCTGACATAACTGAGAAAGTTAAAAATAATAGTTTTTACATAATAATCAATTGGCATTTATGTTATATAAGATACATGAATTAAAAAGTCAATTAATCTCTTTTTTCTTTCGTAAGTACTCTGTAACTCAAATTCTTCCCTCATTCCAAAGCAGTGCCTATTACTCAAAACATAAGCAGTGGCATAACTCATTTATCTGTTGATCCAAAAACAAAGCAAGAGATGTGGAGACATCTTTTTTCTGTGGGGCCTTAAAGGTTTTAGTTACTAAAATAGTTGAACTGTGCTATGCCATCCTTAGGCCCTAAAGCTGAGTGAAAAGGCAGTCATGTATACTTAAATTTTATAATATACTAAACACCATCATTATGCTGGTGCTATGTGGTGCCCTTTAAAGCACAGAGCTTTAAATGGGGGTTCTTTCTTGTCTAGGTCTAAGACAAAAGGATGGGGAGGTGATAAGGGAGGAAAGCCTCATACATACTGCTTGTATTACCCTCTTTGACCAAAAGAATTTCATACAAACCAAGATCTGGCTTTTAAAAAATGTCAGTAAAATAAATAAATAAATAAATACTCTATATAGCATGGCTAATGAGTGGCAAACGAAGTCATAAGCTATCTGGACAGTTCCAAAGCCAATATACTATAGTTCCAGAGAAAGAGTAGTTATGACACAAGACTCCCCAAATAAACAGAGTAAGAAATGGGTGAAGTCGCACTACAGAAGGTGATTCACTTAACCATAGATTATGGGTGTGAGACAGAAGGATGAGAACCAGCCTTAGAGGCTAGAGGGGCAAACATTTTCTTCTGAGAAGAGCCTGATTTCACTTAAAGCAGGTGTTGTGATATAGACTGAATATATATGTCCCCAAATTTCATATATTGAAAACTATTCCCCAGCATGGCCCAAAACCCATGTCCCTCACTATTGCATTGTACAAGGAATTAGACCAATCCATTTGTGGTTTTATGCCAAGAACAAATGTGGACGAGACTGTGTATTCAAAAGATAGAAATTACATAGCAATTACATAACTGCAGAGCATGTATAATGAATATTTAAATATTTTTAACCGATTCCTGACAGGCATTATTATGTCTGGGTGTAATAGTTGGTTAACATTATGGTATATTTGGAACAAAATCATTCTTGTCTTACGTGCCTTACGTGCCTTACTGTTTTTCTTTTATACCTTTCAGCCAGTGCCTCTAACATTAGGATTATTTATTGCTTTAGTTTAGGACAGTGCCTTTCAAACATCTGTGTACCTCTTAATTACCTAAGAAGTTTAATTAAACACCCCCCCCCAAAAAAAAACAAACAATCCCTGAAACTTACCTGAAAGTTATATTTCAGTTTGGGCCACATGTTATGAAACACTGATTTAAACAGTTACTTCCCCCAAAACCACCTTCAATAAAGGGAATGAATGAAGCTCATATCAATATATTGGGACAATAACTGAAAATTGGTTCCAGAATGGATGGATTTTTATTGAAAAGCCTAACACCAGAAATAGTTCAAGCATGAAAACCTTACAGGCAAGTCAGGATGGAGTGGTTCTGAGTTATGAAGGGGTAGCCTTCAATGTCCAAGTTGGAATCTCATAGAGCCAATCAAAGAGGTTGGTGAATTCACAATTTATCCAAGTCAGGACTCATCTTTCCTTTTTGTTTCTATAATAATATCCTTGTTAAATGGTGAGATAGCACTTGCTAGTAATAGAATACATTCTATATTTTGTCAAGCTTTTCTGTAAAGGCTGAGCTACTTCATAGCCAATATGATATTCATCCTACTCATATGTTTCAAATCTGTGGGATAACATGCATTCAGGAGCAATTTATCATGCACATCTGTAATAGTGCAGCAATTTAAAATAAGCAGCTTACATTATTGATGAAAAAATTCTTGACTGTTAAAAAATCTCTTTGCTTTAAAAATATCTTTTATCATGAAATTCAATCCAGATTGCATTTTACTATTTTTCTTGATTCAGGGTGTTTATATTCTACAGCTGAGTAAAATAGGATAGATTAAAAAATATTAACTCAGTTTTGAGTGGTGAGACAAAAAAGCAACAGTAACAAAAAACAAGAAAAAATAATATATTGATTATTTAATGCCTAACAGGATCAGCTTTAAATCCAATTACATAGTGAAAAGAGTGACATTCAATATCATTCAGTGAGGATGAGTTTATCAATTCAGAGCCAAAATGGACAAGAAAATGAACAACTCTAAAAAGATAAAAGCAAAACAGATGCTGTTGCTATCAAGATAGTACACTAGGTCAAGCTGCTGGCCTCTTGCCCTACTTCACCTTAGAGATGAAAAAAATGATTTTGAGCAGAAGAAAAAAATGACTTTGAATAGCTAGGAAGAATCAAAATAAAGACTATAAGAATTCCCTGGGGGAAGGAGAAGACTGAAGAAGGGTAAGAAGCCATTGCCAGAGAATTATCTAGGATCAAACTTTTGAGCTGAAGCCTTGCTCTTTGCCATATTACTGTTGATGGATTGCATAATACAGTAAACTGCAAACAGAGCCCAGTACTGTGGTGATGAGTGGACAGATAATAACAGGGCTACTCCAGTGTTTCTTCCGGGGAATGAGGTGGACCAAACAGAAGCAGAATTTTGGGCTGCTCTTGAGCATCTGGCCTTCTGCTCCCTTTCCTAAGACCTTACACACTCAAAGCAGTGGACAACCTCAGAAAGGAGAAAATCTCACAGAAGCAGCCTTCTTTAGATCTCTCCATCTTCTGGGTTTAAGATTGTGGCTTATAAACGGAATTTGCCTGAGATGTTAATTGTGTTATCCAACATGACATTTATTTTTACATGTGTGTGGTTGTTTCTTATTGACAAAACTTCATGGGCCTCTCACATATTTGCATGTCCTGAGAGAAGAGGCACTGACTGCCTTTATTTTTACACTATCTTTTAAAAATATACAGTAGACAACTTTGGAAGATACAATGTTTTGCTCTGGAGCGTAGGGTAAGAATGCTTAAAGCTCACAATAATTTTCCACTTCCTCAGCTAGGGGAACCCTTCCTATAACAACCCATTATATGTTACTTGACTCTCTTCACATCACTCTGCAGGAACTGGGATTCAGGGTTTCAGCAAAAGAGCTGCTTCTCTGGCAACTGCTACTGTTGTGAAAAATAATGTTCTTTCTTCTCCCCCTCTAACCCAGGAGTGTTTTGTTTTGTTTTTTTTTCTTTTTCTGATAGGATCCATGAAATTGTGGCAGAGAAACCTGTTACCTTAGCAGAATCTAAGACATTTCACATTTGTTGACAGTTAAGGAAGACTGGATGGAAAAGTTACAAGACTGAAAGAGGAAGAATGAGGACTTCATGTGCCAATTAATAGGAATTGAGGAAAGTCCACAGGATTGGTAGTAACCATGTTGACCCAATAGTACGGGCGGCCAAGCAATAAATGGTCTTCTGTTTGGAGCCAAAATGGAGCCAAAATTGGGAAGGTGGCTCCAGGCCAAGTGGCCAGAAGTAGATTCAAAGATAGCTGCAAGGACAATACCCTGATTGATGCTAACTCGGGCTCAGCAAGTGAGTCACCTGGTGGTCAGCCTAAGGCCTACACAATTGTAACAACTAGAACTAAAAATTTCATCAGTGGCAGAAGGTTCTGCCTCCTTTCAGATAAAAATTAAAGAGATGCTTTTCTATACTAAATCTGGAAGAGAAAAATTTATAGCTGCTATGAGTAGAATCAGGTGAATCTTCCAAGCAATGGTTGGTTCACTTGGAGGATAAGCATAAGTGGGGTGGGGATGGCAAGGCATTTAGTCTGTATTAACAAAGAATGTCAACAGCTGTGCTGTCTTGAGACTAAGCGCCACCCACCTCTGGCCCCCTGTGGTCTATTAAACCATATTTAGATCCATTTGGAGACAACAGTAAAAGAGCTTATAGTTTTTTGAAATGGGTCCTGGCTGCTAAAACAGAGTTTTGACTCTCCTAGGAAGGTATCCCTGTGACATACCATTTTCTGTAGAAAACACAAATGCAATATTGACTATTATTTGGGGATACTACTGCCCAAAATTAGGTTTACAATGCTGTTGAAGGCTATCCAAGGGACAATGAAAAACTGGCCTAAAGAAATCTATATAAAGTCTTATAATCATCTCTACCACCTTGGAATCTCCCTTAGCCCTTATACTGAAACTGGGTGAGAACTTAGATTTTATTTTAGTAAGAGAGTAAGAGATCCCCAGATTCATGTGAATTTGATAAAAAGAAGTACCACTCTGAGTCAAACCCAAATCAGCAAAGGAGGATAATCCCATGGACAACAGCTGGAAAGCAATGTAGCTATAGCTATAGAATCCAGACATATCCAAAGCTGAGACAGTTAGTACTCAATATTGGATTTAGAGTGAACAGAAAATATGAAAGTTTCATTTGATTGAGCCACTTGCTGTTGTCACACTGATTGAAACCAAATACAAATGTGTTTTGCTTACTAGAACAGAGCTGTTTTTGTCCTTCGTGGACCTAATCATTTCCAAGCTTTTTGCCCCAACATAGCTGCTATAAAGACAAGGTGAAGAGAAATAAGACTGATGTCCTATCTCCTGGAAGCACTAAAGGCCATGTGCACACATCCAATTAGGCTTGGAAAACTTGGGGAAGGAAGAGACTCAAACTTTTATGGCACTGTTGTGTGTAGTCACCCAAGTAAACATCCTATCTAGGTTTATGTGCAAAGGGGTCATTGATACAACTAATGGCATCTAAGAATTGTTTATAGTGAGAAGAAAGAATATTATCAGTGGGTGTGACCTTTGGGGCCAGTTCAGTGTTTTTGTGGCTTCTACTACTATATTTTCAGTTGGTATTGATGTCTTACATACTTGTTACTCCCCATCCCATAAGTGCAAAAAGGATTCTCCTGATCAGGAAGAATTTCTGTAGAAAAGTGCTATTATTTGGGGGGATCCTCAATCCTAAAGACCACTTTGAACTAGAATTCTATTTATGACTGAGGATTTTAAGAATAGGAATCGCAGGCAAGATAAGGTGCCCCTTGATGTTTAGGACTTGTTTTCCAGACATGGCTACCAAGTATACCATTGGAAAGTAAGTTTTGCCTTAAAACTGGCCTTTTGTTGAAACTGAATGGGTAATCCGTGGAGACCTTGTGAAACTGTTGATTTATCTCTCTTCTGGGATGGATCAACTTAGGCTCGATGATGGAAAGAAGTCTCTGCATTTTGGGCTTCTCCTTTGCAATGCAACACAGTGTGTAAATGCATCAAATGGCTTTCTTAATGTCACTTGTGAGGATTTGGGCTGGAGAATCTAAACTCTAAATCCATAAAGTATTTTTATTCTTTCTTACATTCCATGTGATAAGCTTATGACAAAAATCACTTTCTAGAAAAAGGTAAAAATTATAAATGCATGTTTTTGTTTTAATCCAATAAATCAGGAGTGAATTCATTTATATGAGATTACATAAGGATAAATATTATATAATAGGAGACACAAAATTAATTGATGTAATTAAAGTCAAGTAATGCAAATAGGTACGAAAGGTATTATATGACCTTGATATTCAAGTTGTGTGGTCTGAGTTCCAGGAGTGTCAGGATAAGCTAAAAACTTGCTGGAAATACTGATTCTCTGCCTCCACTCCAGTCATACCAAATCAGAAACTACATTTTGATAGGACCCCCAGGTTAACTGTGTGAACATTATTAATCTTTAAGAAAGCACTGGCATATGAGAAAATAGGCATCTGTAGGAAACAGGGTGAATAAGAGAAAGGACCACACATTTATAGCTACAGACCTTCATCTGTTTAGGTTCAGAATTGTACAGATTTTGTAACTTCTAAGAGAAACTTACAATCTAATTTTTAAAGCAAAATTTCCAATATTTATATACTTAAATAACAATTTAAAGAAAAATCTTATATATCTTCTGCAACTTATAAAACATGTCTATTCTTCAGATGTTGGTGGAGGCCAAAAGTTTTTATATTATCATCTAGGTTTTTCACATATTGCCTAATTCCAAAGAAGTGGTGACAACTGCCCTAAGTCATGGCATATGGCACCTTTGGGCCAAAAGGGAGAGGAAAAAACCAAAGATGCTTTTGTTATTGTAACCTAGATGCAGAAGTTAGATAATAAGAATGTTTAGGAGTGCTGGCTCTAAATTCACACAGCCTTAGTTTGAGTCTGCTTCAACATTTCTTATTTATTTATTTATTTATTTATTTGACAGAGAGAGATCACAAGTAGGCAGAGAGGCAGGCAGAGAGAGAGATAGAGAGGAGAGCAGGTTCCCTGCTGAACAGAGAGCCTGATACGGGACTCGATCCCAGGACCCTGAGATCATGACCTGAGCCATAGGCAGAGGCTTAACCCACTGAGCCACCCAGGAGCCCTGCTTCAATATTTCTAAGCTGTGTTGCTTTTGGTAAGTTATGCGTTTAAATTTTCTGCTTGTTTCAACAGCAAGATTAAGTAAGTAACTTCTGCAGTGTAGGAATGCTAGAAAGATTAAATGACATAATACAAATTAGGAGATTCTCACAATGTTCAGTGAGGAATAAACTAATAGAATCATCATTACCTCTATCTAATGTAATCATTCCCCAAACTTTCTGTACATTAGGAACACTTAGGGTGCTACTAGAAAATGAACAATCTCTGAATCCTTTTCCCAAACAACTACATTAGACTTTCCTTAGGTGAACATGGGCTTGGGTCCTTAAAAATCTAGGAGTTTCTAATGCGCAGCTAGATTTAACTACTACTTTTCTAGTGGAATGGAATATATGTTTATATAATTGAAGAAAGAAAGTGATTTCCACAATGAGATACCATTTCACACCAATCAGAATGACTAGTATGAAAAACAAAAGAAATGACAAGTGTTGGTGAGGATGTAGAGTAAGGGAACCCTTGTGCACTGTTGGTGGGAATATAAATTCGTTCAGCCACTATGGAAATCAGCATGGAGATTTTTCAAAAAATTAAAAATAGAAATACCACACAATCTGGTTATTTCATTGCTGGGTATTTATCCAAGGAAAACAACAACAACAACAAAAAAACTAATTTGAAAAGATATATGCACCCCTATGTTTATTACAGCATTCGTATACTCTTTACAACAGCTAAGATATGGAAACAACTCAAGTGTCCATCGATTGATGAACGGATAGATGGAGAGGTAGACAGATACCACAGTAATGAAATATTATTCAGCCACAAAATATACTGGAATCTTGTCATTTGCAAATATGGATTGACATCTTAGGAGGGTATTATGGTAAGTAAAATGAGTCAGACAACGAAAGACAAATACTATACAATTTTACTTATATGTGGAATCTAAAAAACAAACACACACAAACAAACTCATAAATGCCAAGAACAACTGGTAGCTTCCAGAGGGAAAGGGGGGAAGGGGCTGGTGGTGAATGGGTGAAATAGGGAAAGAGAAGAAAGAAAAAAGAAGAGACTTCTCTGAGCCTATATGGTTGCCTTGGTTGTTTCTACATTGATTTTTGATAAAATTCCATGCAAAGGAGGCATATTGTCTTTTTTTTTTCATTTTTGAGGTTCCTTTAAGTGAAGATCTTTTTTATTAATTTCTCTCTATAACTTAGATACTTTCCCAACTCATACACAGGACTTCCTTGTTTGTTGTTTAGATTGGTAATCACAGGGTTATGGAATTATAGAATTACTATTAATATTCCTTAGTCTTTATAGAAGATGATGCACATGAGTAACGGTTCTCCCCCATGCTCAGGCACTGTTTCTGAACATAAGCAGTCTTTGTTTTTCTCAGGTTGAGCTTGTGCTTCCATCCTTCTTTACAAGTTAGTTTTATAGGTGGCACTTCATATTTGCATAGTTCAATGCAAAACTTACATGGTTAATTATTTTCTCAAACAACTCAGGTAAAATATTACCCAGAGGTAGATATATATATTCCCTTAAAATAAGGAATTAGCAAAATTGTGAGAAATTCTAAAAAAAAAATTTTTTTTGGATCCTGCCACAGGATTATTTGTACAAATAGCAGAGCAGGACACGAGCCCCACGCAGACAGAAGTCCACGGGTCACACCAGTTCCTCCATCTTCACACTGGCAGAAAGAGACCCCTACATTGGAGCCTTTGTTGGGCCCTAGGCACCTTTGAGAGCCTGAGCCACAGAAGGAACTGGAGCCAGATTCACAGTTGTAGGCAGGACCTTGGTTTGAAGCTTGGTCTTGGCCTTTGGCCAGAAGATCCTGAGATCTTTGTCAATGTGGGCATGAGTATGTTTCTTGAGGTTGGGATTAGGGATGTAGGCAAGATGATTGAATTTGCAGCAGCTGTGCTTTGGAATCTTGGACTTGACCTCTTTGGGCTTGATGAGGGCATTGATAGCCTCAGCACATGCACTCATAACCTTCATGTCATTTGCCTACATCTTGGTCAGGTCCTTTTGGTGCTTTTGGCAAAGTGCATGTTCCTTAGGAACTTGGGATCTACTTCCTTAAGAATTCATATCTTTGTGACCAGGGTTTCTTGATGCCATTTTCATGACTGGTTGTGCATGGTGTGGTTCTTAGACTTGATCATGTCTGCACCAAAGCCCATGGCTCCTGAAGCAACTTCTAAATTTTTTTAAAATTGTAATAAAGTTGTTTTCTTCATATAAGAAGATCTGAATCACAGGTCATAACAGCATTACTCTTATAATGCTTTATAATTACTCAGTATCAATAAGTGCTCCATGTAATCCTCAGTAATAAATTCTATTTGAGAGATTTAAAAAGGATTAAACAAACTGAAAATCAAATTTCAAGAGTTCTTAGAATTATGGGATAGAAGTACATAGTTAAAGAATAGTATGCCAGGAGTAGCTAGCACTTCCAGACTCCATTGATACCAGTTAGATACAGGTCACCAGAGCATACACAAAGGAAGATAGTGGGGCTGTGACTGGATGTGGACACTTTTTTTTTTTTTTAAGATTTTTTTTTTTTATTTATTTGACAGATGGAGATCACAAGCAGGCAGAGAAGCAGGCAGAGAGAGAGGAGGACACAGGCTCCCCGCTGAGCAGAGAGCCCGATGCGGGGCCTGATCCCAGGACACCTGAGCTGAAGGCAGAGGCTTCAACCCACTGAGCCACCCAGGCGCCCCATGATGCGGACATTTTTTATGATCAAACTTTTCTGCCATGTTATCTCTTATATTACCAAAAATGTGATTGAACAACTGGTATTATTTTTTTAAGATTTTCCTCTTCCTTGGGTTCAAAACCATTAAAATTGCTGACCATAATTTCTTAAGCACAAATTAGAGGGCAACTCAAGAAAACCTAGTCAAAGCATGGACACAAGCAATGAATCATGTTAACCACAAACCCCAAAATTCTAAGCCTTTGATGAAATTCCCAGATAAAGATAATTAGCAACTATTCCCTTTGTTTGACTTTTGTTTTGCTTCAGAAGAGGATTTTCATATCACTGCTTTCTTTGGGGAGAACAATCTACAATTTCTTAGCACATTTTGTGGTATTTATTCTTCTATTGATATATTTCATTTACTGAATTCAAACGTTACAGCATTCTAATCTTTATTTGTGGGGTTCTGCAATATGAGATCTGAAAGCACCAACAACTATTTAGTTCAGGTTATGTCAACATAGATTGGGTTTATTGGATCTGGATGCTGGTATTGACAAAAAATTATTGCTTTTGTTCTTCACTTGATTCTGGTTCCTTTCTTTCATTTTGTTTAAGTGGTTGGCCATTTTCCCCCCATTACTTATTTACTCAGCCTAACTTCCGAAACTTTTGACCTATTGTTGAAATTTGATATGTCAACTCTGCTTGATTCTCTACACTTTCCTTTTATATCTAGAACTATAATTATTTATTAACCACTACCTTACTAGCAAAATTAGCTCTATAGTCAATCATAACTTGATTCCAATACTCTACCTTTGAATAGAAGAACTAATCTAGTTTACTTTTGTGTTTATAGCTATCCAACTCCTCTCATGGAGAATAAGATAAAGATTCATGACAAATAAGTTAAATTCTATTAATTATTTTATAATCCACTATTCCAACTTTATTCATATACATACACCAAAGAAAAATTAGTAACCTCATGCTGTCAGAAAGGAAAATATTTGAACTCAGCAATGAAAAAAATATTTCCCTGACTCATATTTGTGCAATTGTAGAGCAGATTTGAGCTCAATTTACTGGTTATTTTTTCTTCATAAACACTGAAGCAGAAGGAGAAAAATGAGGTCTCCTCCTCTAAATTCTGCTTGAACTCTTTATGTATGTGTGGGTATTGTAAATCTTCCTCAGTCACTATTTGGATCATACCTATTCTATGCTCAGTCACTTTCAGTGATTCTAATTAACTCTCAGAGACAGCCTTTCTCTTTAGTTGATCCAAAGACCTCTAATGTTACTTCCAAATATTTCTCTTTTCACTCACCATACGTCAATGACTCCTTGAGCCTTCTATATACACCAAATTCCCCAGAAACATCTCCCTAACCCACATAAACCTTATTTACTCTGGATGTTCTTTCAGCCTGTTTAAGAGCAAGTTTATTGCATTTATATATATATTTTTTCATCTATATATAAATAAATTCAAATAGATACCAATTTAGGAATAGTTTGAGTTTCATTTTCCATTTAGTATTAATTACCCTCTCAGATTTTTCATAGTGTGTGATATCTTTCATTCAGACACATATAGTATGTATGTATAAACAGGGCTAATAATCAAAATAATTTAATGACTAGAAAGGCATAAGCATAAAGTAAACAGAATGAATACAAAACAAATCAGAAGTAATAAGGGCCCATACACTACACTGGAACATGCTGGCTGAACATCAAATATGTGTGTCTGTGTATCTAATGATTTACAGATATGAGTGATGGAAATGGTGCCAGGTTTGCATTTTTGAGAGAGATATCTTTCTTTATAGAGTATTTAATCTCCCTTTCAAGTTAGAGTAATTCTCTGTAAGTTCTTAGATGCTAACTCTAAGTTGTCACCAATTTATTTTCATTTAGCTAACAAAATGAACCTTGGACTCCCTAACTAATCTCTCGTCCTTGAGAGAAAATATCATTTGGCCTAGGGGTAATGCAATTAATCTATATTGAAGTAAAGATCATTTATTTTTTTAGTAGACTGCAGACATAAAACCTCTTTTTAGAAGACATCTTTTATGTTTGTTAGCGTGTCCAACTGCTTTAACTTTAAAAAAGATTGCGAAAATATAATTTCTTTAAAATGAGCGTAAAGTTAAAGTTATCACCACTTTAAATATGTCAGTAATATTATCTATCTGGAATGCTATAGAATAACTGTATTACTTCATTGAACTACTGTTATAATCTTTCAAAAAATTTAGCTAAGCATTTCAGTGATAGAGCATTAATACATTAGGATGTAATTCAAATCCAAATTTGTAAATAACTACAAATTTCATAAGGCAAACTTTGATTGTAATGTGAATTATATAATTTTATTAGATAATTATACTGCAAAAAGTTCAAATCAGGAGGAAATAAACTTAGCTTCTGTCAGATTTAAAGCTATCAACATTCTTTGCAGAACCTCTCTGCTCTTATTAACAGCATATGACAAGTCTCTGATAAAACAATATTATAGGTGGATTTTTTTTTTTTGTCTTATATCTAGCTATACATTTTGAAGAAAAAAAAGGTAGATTACTAATGATGAAAACCTAAATGCCAGTGTAGCCTCCTGGAGAAGAAAATGTTGATGAATGGAACCTAAGACAATGCTTGAATGACACTTCATATTCTTTAAGTAAGTATTTAGGTTTACCTACTGATTAGCTATCCCTGAAAACCATGTGGAGTTTTCAAATAATATAACTAGAAAACAATACACACTAAATGTATACTTTTTATTAAATAAGCATCTGTTGTTCTTAAGGAAGGAAGAAGCATTAGTAGGGAATTAGTCTAACACTGAGTTTAGCTTATTAAGATAATTTTTTTCTAATTACTTGAAATATTGTTCTCTCTCCATTTCATGTACCTTTTATTTGCAGACTGAAAAGGATGATTTTATTAATATAAAAACTTTATACTTTTCCTGGACATAGGCTATTTTCATATGAAATCACAATAAACATTTTAGGAAAGAAATAAATGACACATATAGAATCAAGATACATATTGAATTAAGAAACACACTATTCCACTTTATACTATTATATTAAAAACTCTCTGTAGTAGTGAGATATACAATGGTATGGCTGATTTGAACAATTATTCATAGGTGAATTATAAATAACAACCTTCATGAGACTAGCCTTAAAAGGAAAAATAATCAAGCAGATATTTTTAAATAAAAATTATTAAGTAATAATAGGAAAAACAATAGCAGCCAACAAAAAGTTAAGAAACAGATTCAATTTTTCTTAAGCATATCAGGAAGTGTGTATATACACCAGGAAATTTTTATTACAACTTTATTTGTCATTCCTTTTTCTATGTATCAATTAGGAGACTCTTTAAATATGTAAAAGGTATAATTCTTCTTTTAGGTTTTTTATGTCATTAGGACACACCAGGAATAAATACATAAAGAACTATTCAAAACAATGTAAGAAAGCAGCTACATGATCTAAATCCATAACTGAAGAGTTTAAAAGATGACTTTTCTTTATGAGAAAAAAATTCAAACATTTATACACTTTGTTAAGAAATCTCTATCTTCATATCCAAGCAGTTGGAAGAGGATAGAAATTTATATCCAAGTTCTTTTTTTTTTTTTAAGATTTTATTTATTTATTTATTTATTTGACAGACAGAGATCACAAGTAGGCAGAGAGGCAGGCAGAGAGAGAGGGGGAAGCAAGCTCCCCACTCAGCAGAGAGCCCAATGCGGGGCTCCATCCCAGGACCCTGAGATCACGACCTGAGCCGAAGAGACTTTAACCCACTGAGCCACCCAGGCGCCCCTAGATCCAAGTTCTAAATGTAGTTGGCATTTATAAACTTCTGTATATAAAATAAAACTCTGTATATAAAATAAAATACTTAACATAGTATTACTGTTGAACTTCTCCTAAGGTGGCCTTCAATAGAGATTTCAGTGAAGGGGTACTTAAATGACAATAAATGAGAAATTTTTGAAATCCTATTAATAATAATAACAACTATTGATATTACTCATTGAACACTAATGAAAATGCCTGAAAGTAAAATCTGTAGGTACTAATTATACCCATTTTATAGATTAGGAAATGAGACCTTGTCTGGGTAGTTTGACCACTATCACAAAATTAAAGATAGATCCAGATATAGAAACTGGGATTGTCTGACATAAATTTGGTGTCCATTGTGTCACTCTTAAGCTCCTGAAATTTTTCCATAGCACCATTTCTGATAGATGGTGCATTTTCTACATGCATACATGCACCCCAGATCCTTTAATGTGGTCAGTGAACTGCCTTGGGCATTGTGGCATGAATAAAGTATTAATCTTTTCCTTGATGAGCTAATATAAGTTTTTTTGGAGGCTACTATGTTGCATTGATTTTATTGTATACCTATAGAAGAGGGAAGTGCTGAACTCATGACACCTTGCACAACTTCAGACAAAAGGTAACTTTTATGCTGCTTCGCTTATGACAAGTAGTTATTTCCCTGGAAGAGATACTGAGAAATTCAAGAAACAAGTGAGATTTTGGAACTTGGCAGTGAAGACCCAGGCAACAGCCTGCAAAAACCCTGACAACATAAAATAATATATTGTGTATATAATGGTAACTACAGTTGGACTTTTGCCTAAAGGAGTTGGGGAGGCATTAAAGTATTAAAGCAAAGGCTTAACTTGTTCAGATCTGTATTGTAACAAAATGACTTTGGAGCTGTGGATACAGTTTAGAGTGGAATAAGGGGAAGCCAGAATTAGAAGACAGAATTTAAAGGCTGTTTCAGTGGTTCAGAACACAAATAATGAGACTCTGAATGAGTCAGCTAGAGTCAGGAATGAATAAAAGGAAAGGTTTTGATCAATGCAGATAAGAGCTATCATCGAGAGAGCTTCATGAGTCACTGATTGGGAGAGGAGGGAGAGAATATGAAGAGGAGCTGATGTGAAGTTTTCTAGCCTGAAATATTATGGGTATTAAAGGTATCCATGATGCAGAAAAAAACAAAGTACTCTGGGAAGAATGAGTTTCCAGGGAGTGATTCCAGAAGCCCCTTATTTTTATTTTCTAAAGAAAGAAGATACAGGGGTACCTGGGTATCTCAGTCTGTTAAGCATCTGCCTTCAGCCCAGGTCATGATCTTGGAAGTCCTGGGATCAAGCCTGGTGTCTGGTTCTCTGCTCAGCATGGAATCTACCTCTCCCTCTTCTGCTCCTCCCCTCCCCTCAGCTCATGTTCTCTCTCTCCTTCCCTCTCTCTCAAATAAATAAAACAAAATATAATAAAAACAAAAAATTGTGATTATATAAAACAAAACGCACTACTGTCCTGTCTCATCTGAAAAAGAATTTCCTGAACTATGTTTGGAAAACAGTTGCATTCTGTAAGTTGTTAATTAAAGCAAAGGGAGATGAATGCAAAGAATGGGAAAAGAAAGGAGGGACGGAGGGAAGGAAGAAGCAGAAAACTGCTATATTAGTAGCCACAGTTTTTAGCTAAAATAAATTTTAAGTTGTAGGTAAAATACACCATATATAATTAGCAAGACAGGAAACAATGTGTGTTGGAGAAGATGTGGAGAAAGGGGAACCCAAAATTAGCAAGACAGGAAACAACGTGTGTTGGAGAAGATGTGGAGAAAGGCGAACCTTCTTACACTGTTGGTGGGAATGCAAGTTGGTGCAGCCACTTTGAAGAACAGTGTGGAGATTCCTTAAGAAATTAAAAATAGAGCTTCCCTATGACCCTGCAATTGCACTACTGGGTATTTACCCCAAAGATACAGATATAGTGAAAAGAAGGGCCATCTGTACTCCAATGTTTATAGCAGCAATGGCCACGGTCACCAAACTGTGGAAAGAACCGAGATGCCCTTCAACGGACGAGTGGATAAGGAAGATGTGGTCCATATACACTATGGAGTATGATGCCTCCATCAGAAAGGATGAATACCCAACTTTTGTAGCAACATGGACGGTACTGGAAGAGATTATGCTGAGTGGAAAAAGTCAAGCAGAGAGAGTCAATTATCATATGGTTTCACTTATTTGTGGAGCATAACAAATAACATGGAGGATACGGGAGATGGAGAGGAGAAGGGAGTTGAGGGAAATTGGAAGGGGAGATGAACCATGAGAGACTATGGACTCTGAAAAACAATCTGAGGGTTTTGAAGGGGAGGGGGCTAGGAGGTTGGGGGAGCCAGGTGGTGAGTATTATGGAGGGCACATATGGCATGGAGCACTGGGTGTGATGCATAAACAATGAATTCTGTTACACTGAAAAGAAATTAATAAAAAAATATACATTTTATACATATAAACTTCTAGATTTTATGTATTTAATCTGCCTTTAAAAAATATATGTCACATCAAAGAATGCACCACCAGTTCTCTTTTGAGCAAATGCTCTGGCTGTTATTTCCTGGAACTGACACACTGTATACTACCTAACCACTGCATTATCTACAATCTAGTTAATAATCTAGGTCCATGGTACTTGGGCCAAATAAGGCCAGAAATACAATCAGAACACAACTACACCCATTATTTACGCATTGTGCATGGCTACTTCTGTGTTGCAATGGTAGAGTTGAGTAGTTATGATAGCTCAAAAAGCTAATATAGGTACTGTCTGACACTTTACAAAAAAAATGTTTGCTAACTTCTGACCTAGTTAATGATATCATGTATTTTATTAGGTAATTTCAGTATAAATTTGATAGTTATAATAAGATGGTTTGTATATATATAATATAAACACATATCTGTATATAAATATGTATGTTAATTTATTTACAAAGTCATATTTTGCCACCTTTTTAATTCTAGTACATCTTACATTTGATGAATTTCTGGTACTATCTCAAACTACTAGAATATTAAAACTGATTCATGGTCAAAGAACTTTGGGTAAAACTGATCAATATTCCTGAGCCTACACACTGACCAAATGGTTCAATAATCCTGACTGGAAATAAATAGTGCATCACAGGCTGAAAGCTACCTTGAGAACAATTTAGTATATTTTGAGAAGAACCTTCTTTCAGACAATTTCACTTTATCCTTGTACTTCCTTCTCGTACTGATTTTTTATTGTTAAAATCGTGGTATGGTTACAATGTAACAACTACAAGAGACATATTATTAGAACAGGCAAAGCACAGGATATATGTTTTTAAATAATGTCTTGGTTTGCATTTTATAATGGTTTCAAAAGAGGACTCTACTGAGAAACAGTGAAGCAAAACTCAATATTAAAAGGAAATGTCTTTAAAAATAATAAAAATAAATAAAAAATAAAAGGAAGTATCTTTCTGGTCAACTGAATTTTCAAAATGATTTTATATTGTTGATTATATTCTTTGAATGTCCTATGATTTAATATAACTTATTCATTAAGTGGTATGGTACTCTCCAAATGAAAAATTAATTACTTTTTAGATAAAAGAGTGACTGACCTGTGTGATTTATATCTGAGGAGATTCTATGGGCTACAAAATATTCAAGGTGTTTGAGATATATCAGTGTACAATGATTGATGTATAAACAGTTCCTACTCTCAATGACTTTCCAATACAGTGCATGGGATAGAATGTAGGCAAAAAAGTAAAGGTAAGATAGTACAGTATAATAAAATATAGCAATAGTGTAATAAAGTATTTAAAATATTTTTTAAAAAGTAAAACAGTATAATATAAGGAAATAAAGAATGACTAGGATACAAGGATGATCACTGTTTTTATAATTGGAAGTACTGTAAAAAAAAAAACAAAAGGGACACCTGGGTGGCTCAGTTGGTTAAGCGGCTGCCTTCAGCTCAGGTCATGATCCCAGCGTCCTGGGATCGAGTCCCACATCGGGCTCCTTGCTCAGCAGGGAGCCTGCTTCTCCCTCTGCCTCTGCCTGCCACTCTATCTGCCTGTGCTCACTCTCTCTTTCTCTCTCTCTCTCTGACAAATAAATAAAATCTTAAAAAACAAACAAACAAAAAAAACTAACCCTGTCCAAGTCTAAGGATTAATGACAACAATTAATAGTCCTATCACAAATAGGGAAGAGAAAGTTGCTAGGTATGAATCTCTTCCAAGCATTCTGAAGTGCCTGGGAGAAAATAGCAGGGACAATTATTGAAATGTTGTTCTGTGTGTGGGGTGAGCACTTTGGTGACTTGCCTTAAAGCAGAACCATGAAGCTCCAGATGAACAAAGGCAATCCTGTCTGGCTTCCAAGGAAGGAATTTAGGGATGGGGTGTGATTTATAGTAGAATTAATCTTATAGGCAGTACAAAAAATTACTTAAAGGGCAGGGTGATATCTCTCCAGAAAATATGTTTTTCCCAATATTCAAGTGAAAAAGGAAGCCAGAAATTCTCCCTTGGTCACAGTTGAGAGATAAGTTATCTTTAAGATGTAAGAAACAAGTGTTAGT
Organism: Enhydra lutris kenyoni; assembly: GCF_002288905.1. Classification (NCBI taxonomy): domain Eukaryota; kingdom Metazoa; phylum Chordata; class Mammalia; order Carnivora; family Mustelidae; genus Enhydra; species Enhydra lutris. The sequence continues at coordinate 28,972,075 of NW_019154103.1, forward strand.
TCCCTAGATGCTTGCACTATTATTAGAAAACAATGCAGGTAGTTTCTTGTTGGAGAAAGGGTTATAATCAAATCATTTGGGGGGAATTGGAGGGTTTGTAGGGAAAACATAAACCCTGGGTAGAGGCAAAGAAAACAAACATCTGTGAGATTTCTGCCTGTGACACAGTGGATTCCCGAGACAGTTCTAAAATGGAGCTTCAGGGCTAGCAAATGACTTGGGAATCATGAGATTCCCAAGGGAGGAGGACAGCTATGGATAGGCAAACCTGAGTGCCATAGATAGCAGGAACATTCAACTCAGCCTGGCACCTGACCATACGAGCTGTCATTCTACCACCAGTATAACCATGCAGGTCTCTGCTGGGATCCAATGTCTTAACTTCCTATCAGGGCATAAAACAGGCAACTATACCCTAATTTTGTATACCACATTTGAGCTGTCCGTACCAGGTACTACTGTAGAGCCAGCATTCTTGGTTGTTTCAGGAAATAAATGTTTCTCAATCTCAAAATTTCTATTTCAGTCAATGACTGGGAATTCCAAAAAATAAAAATTATGGGGAGAATATAAATTGAGGAAAGAAGATGCATGTAGGTATTCAAATATGTATCTGTCTTTATCTCTAACTACTCAGTATTTGAAAGTTGTAACAATTTTAAAATTATAAGTTGGAAATTATCTATAAAATCAATCAGTAGTCATGCAACACTACCTCCATTCACCCATGTCAAAGTATTCTGAATAAACACCTAGTCCAAGTAAAACTGAACAAATGCAGCTTTAAAACAAATCTCCTCTTAAAAATTTTTTGATTAAAAAAATAAAAACAAATCTCTTCTCAACAATATCCTTGTCCCTATGTTCTTTCTCTAAATAAATCTCAGAGAAGTCAGTGAAAGCAACAGAGAAACGTACAGAGTCCACGTAGATGGAGTGACTTTTAGAAGACAGACTGACATCTAAGGCTTCTAGATTGGACTAACCCTGCTTGAACATATGAAAATGCAAACAGAAAACATGTGAGGTACTCTGAAAAGGAAATTTAGCTCCCAATGAAATCCAACAAAAAGAAGAGTTTTTCACATTTTTGTTGTTGTTTTCAGTTTGTTTTACACATTAGGCTTCCATATAAGATCTTGATTTTAAGGAAGTGGTTTGTTGCTTTTAAAATGCATTTTCAAGGATGTTTCTAATCTGGCCTGATGGAAAACCACTTTAAATTAGATGAACATGAATTAAATAATACCTTCATCATTAACTCTATGTCATCAGGCTTGCCCCCTTGTTTTCTTTGGGTCTTAGTTCCAGTATTTGAAGTACAGTGATAAAAATATTTAAAAATATTCCCAAGTTGTTTTTATAATTAAATGAAAATGTATGGAATATGAGTATTGAATATTCTCCTTTCCTTGCCTCTGTATTAGATCTCTTTCTAATGTGAAGTGTTCTTTCACTGATATTTCTCAGAGAAAAGCACCATCTCATCAAGTCCTGAAACAACTGTGAGAAAACATTGTTTAGGTGAAAATTTTAGATAATAATAATCTTAAGAAATAGATATTGCTTCTGACACTCTTCTATTATTTTGGATTAGAAATATAACCTTGACAATTGGCTTTTTTGGTAATATATATACATTTATTTACACATCTCAGTAGATAGACATTAAGCATCTTCCAGGTAGCAGCTAGACTTAGAGAATATAATGATGAATGAATGAAGATACAAACCATAATTTCATAGGTCCAGTAGAAAGTTAGAGTGATGAAACAGGAAGTGTCTGAGGAACTAGTTCAGATATGATGGTCAGTAAAACACTGGGAGAAAATGATATGTAAGCTTAGGTTAGAATTAGTTCTCCACAGAATGAACTCTCCCATAGAAAAGTCACAGGAAAGAGAATTCAACTCAGCTGGAATAGGTGGTACAAAAGCCTTAAGACTGGATTGACTTGAGCTGTTTGAGAAATAGACTGAAGTCCATTCATGGGTCAGTATTTATGGACAGAGGTCAGTGGCACAAAATGAGATAAAGCAGGACCTGTACATAGAGGATCTCTGTAGTACAGTATGCCATCAGAGGTTTACCATAGGAGCAAGATACAATCTTTTTGGTTTTACAAAGAACATTTTGGTTGTTTTGTGAGCAAGGAATACTCAGGGGTTGAAAAGAATCATAGAGACCAGTTAGAAGGGCAATTTTAGAATTCCAGGATAGAGAATATGGCTAGGGTCACAGCAAGGGGGATGGACAGGACTAGAGAATAACAGGTTATTCCCCATAGCATCTTATTTTATTGGTTTACGAGGCACAAGCCCCCCCATCCAATACACACACAATTTCTCTCATTCTATTATTGAATCCTTCCCCAAATGTTATCTTTATTTTAGATGCATTCTGTCCTTCCTTGAGAACCCATTATTTTGATACTATAAATAATAATTGCAGAAAGTCATTTTTGTTTTTCAATAATTTTTCTACCAGTTCCTCATTTACTATATAATCCTTAATAAATGTATGTTGAGTGAATCACTGAATGAATGAATGAATCAATCAGAAGATGGGATGAAAGGTTCATATCTTTGTTTACAGCCTTCGGGTTCTAACTATAAACCTCAAGGTCCCTAGAGGTGCCTTCTTGGTCCTCTGGCTGCATCAATCATCTGTCCATGAGTGATCAGGACAGGTTTTATCAGTGACTTTGGTGCATATTTGATTATGCTTCTTCATGCTTTATTGCACCTCACTTGGTTTGTAGGTACTCCCAGAACATCTGCTTTTTAATTGGTTGATTCCAACTCTTCTTTGGTTGCTATATATTTATTAATATACTTACTTATTAAGCTGTCTACTACTCTCTTAGACATGCTCAAATAGTTTAATCTTCCTCATGTCTGCTTTTTTGATCCAAGTACTTAATTTTTATCAGAAATAGCAGCACAAGCAACTGTCTTCAAATCTGCCTCATCCATCCACTCTTATTCAGCACATCTTCCAGGTAAACATTTCTGGTGTTAAGTATTCATGTGCTTACTAACTTATCTGTTATTTATGCTGAACTTCTAATTCCATGGCGCATTAAAATATTTAATTAGAATTAAACATTTTATTATTTATTTATTTTTGAAATGAAAGAGAGATTGAACAGAGGGACAGAGGGGGAGGAAGAGAGAGAATTTTAAGCAGGCCTCATGCCCAGTGTGGATCCTGAGGTGGGGCTTGACCTCACAACTTTGAGATTATGACCTTAGCCAAAATCAAGAGTTGGATGCTCAACCAACTGAGCTACCCAGGCACCCCTAGAATTAAACGTTTTAGAATAAATAGAGGATATCTACTCTGGCAGTTCTCAAGCTTATTTTTAACAATGGAGTTTTTTGTGCAAATGAAATCATAAGTATATAAATGAGAGAATAACGAGATAATAGAACAGTTTTTCTTTCTGAAGGAACTGGAGAGATAGAACCTTTTAGTTTGCCTCAATTTCCCATAAAGTTGTTCCTGGGCTGGGGTGGGGGGGGGTTGCTCCTGAGAAGATTGGAGGAACCCATAACCTCAAATGAATCCAAATTGCAAGAATTGACTTAATACAGCTTTCTCTTTTACAGATGATAGCATAGAAGTCCAGAGAAACTTACCCAATACAATGAAGCCACCTCAAAGCATAAGTTGGGATGATTTCTGGGTGCCACAACTATAAGGTAGCAGTATGAAAAAATTGGCGAGACTTCAATGTTAGAAAAGCCTGGAGTTAAATACTGCCTTTTACATCTTACCACTTGTGTGATCCTGTGAAATTTATTTACTCTCTCTGATAATACATGATTCTTAGGAACAGCTGATAATTACATGCAAATAAATGATAGAGCCTAAAATACCACCATATTCTATTCAAAACTTTCAACCATCCTATGGTTTATATCGATATTATTCCATTTTGTCGATGAAAAAATTGAAACCCAGGTTTCAACCCCATTAATAAGTGGCTGTTCTGGGAACTGAACACATGTATATCTGATATAAAGTTCCCTACTATGACTGACCACAGGTGTTAATTAAAAAATAATGGGTGAGGGGCACCTGAATGGCTCAGTGGGTTAAAGCCTCTGCCTTCAGCTCAGGTCATGATCCCAGGGTCCTGGGATCGAGCCCCACATCGGGCTCTCTGGTCAGCAGGGAGAGTGCTTTCTCCTCTCTCTGCCTGCCTCTCTGCCTACCTGTGATCTCTGCCTGTCAAATAAATAAAGAAAATCTTTAAAAAAAAATGGGTGGTAGAATATATAAAATCTTCAAAAAAAAAAAGGGCAGTAGAGTAAATAGAATCTTTTTTTTTAAAAAAGGACAATAGAGATTAACAGCACTATATGTAACTTAATGTTTTGCTTTGCACTTCCAAAATAACAATCTCATTTAAAGTCCATACTGGCCCTATAAAGTAGATTTTATTACTCTTGTTTTATAGAAAAGGGAACTGCAACTGAGGTACTAAATAACTTCACAATGTCACACAACTAGAAATCAGAACACTGGATTTTATCTCAAATATTTTTTAGGATTTTTTTAGTCAATGGCTTTTTGAAATACACGGTGATTTCTCACTCAAATACATAATAATATCAGAGCCAGACTGAATCTGTTTTGCTAGTTGGGAAAAATGGGGAAAAAATGTACTGAACCTCGTTTCCTGTCTTTTCCCATCCACTTATCTTTGTTAAATCTCAAAATTATACCATAAAACCCAGGAAATTATTTAAGAACATATCAGCATAAGTTCTTTGTGTATTTAGGGAAACAAGCAGGACTTGTTTTCTTTCTTTCTTAAACTTCTTGGTAGTTACATAACATTGATAGCATAATTAGTAAGATGCTCATCAGAATTTGATATGTACCCTGTGTGTCTAATCTGTGAATCCAGCATCTTGGAACATGCATCAGGCCAGAGAGCCTGCTGGCACTCAAGGCTCATGAAGGTACTTACAGAAAACTCTCTGGCAGGCCACAACATAAACAGATCACATGGAAATTACTCATGATAACTTCCTCCAGGCTATTCTTTCAGCCACAAGACAATACAATACTATTGTTCATGTGGTCCTGCTGGAAGTCAAATGACTTTTGAGTAGCTTCCAACATCCTCATTCTTAAATTATGAATTTATCTTCCAACCACAAAAGCCTGCTTAGTGTGTATTTTCTAGTAGTTAAGAAATTCACACACCCACAGGGAACTAACTACATATTTCCATTTTCCTACTTATTCTGTCTTGCTTTCATAATTATATGTCAGGAACTATGAGAAAATGCCCATCACTTTTCTTATATCCATTCCCATAAAACCTAAAAAAAGATTGACACCTACCTTAAATTTTTGTACCATTTATCCTTTTAACTGACTATAAATAATAAGAGGATTTCATTATGGAATATTTTAAAATATAAAAAAATAAAGAAAATAAAAATCCTGCAGGAAGTACTCTTTTATTAATGTATTTATTTTAGTGTTATTCTCTGAGCATATAAATCCTTTGTGGGCCTAAATATGTGTCTATGTATGAGTCAATATTGATATTATATTGTATGTAGTATTTGTATTTACTTATTTTCATGTTATATTGTGAACAAATCATTAAATATTTAACAGGTTGCATAATATGCCATCTCATGATTATTTCAAACAATATTTAAGCATTTTCCAATTGTTTGCAATTAGATTCTTTCCAAATGCTTATAAGTTAATTTGGATAATATACTTGTGTGAATAATCTTTGATTATGTCTCTAACTGATTCCTTAGGATGGAGTCACAAAAGTAAATAAAAGCCCATAGAGCACTATTGCATTTTAAGTCCCTTAAAACAGTTTGGTACAAATAGTTTTCTAGAAGACTATGGAAATTTATGCATAAACTTGCCACTCTTTTTCTGGTTATTGTAATAATACCAATGTCTAGTTTTTGTAAAAAGTTTAGAAAACAGGGGCAACTGGGTGGCTCATTCAGTTGAGCCTCCAAATCTTGATATAAGCTCAGGTCATGATCTGATGATCAGGTGGTGAGATTGAGCCCCCTGTCAGGCTCCACACTGACTGCAGAGACTGCTTTTCTCTCTCTCTCTCTCTCTCCCTCCCCGTTTCCCTTGTCCCTTCCCCCTGCTCGAATGCTCTTTCACTCCAGAATAAACAAATAAATCTTTTTTATTAAAACCATAAGTGACTCTTAATCTCACAAAACAAACTGAGGGTTGATGGGGGGAGGGGGGTTGGGAGGGGGGTGGGGTTATGGACATTGGGGAGGGTATGTGCTATGGTGAGTGCTGTGAAGTGTGTAAACCTGGCGATTCACAGACCTGTACCCCTGGGGATAAAAATATATGTTTATAAAAAATTTTAAAAAAGTGATAAATGCAAAAAAAAAAAGTTTAGAAAACAAAGGAAGAAAGAGAGAAAAAAATAAAAACTACTCAAAGTTATACTTTCCCAGATTACCATAAAGACATATCTTTACATATAGATACATGGATGGTAGATAGCTAAATTATAGTTGTAGATAAGTAGATAACTAGAGAGAAAAAAATACTTAGATCTTACTATAGAGTTTAGTTCCTAATTCTTTCATTAAATACTATAGCATGCTCATTTTCTTTATTTGTAAATACTTTTATAAGAAAAGCACAAAAGTTATTACAAGTATTATTCAAGCAGAGCATTCTGAATATTTAGCAATACTCGCTTCTAAATATTTACCACCATTTTAATACATTTTATAATTTCATTTATATTAAACTCTTCAAATGATTTTATGTAGGTTTTATAAAAATGTATCTTTAATTTTATTTTGCTTATAATTATTTATTTATTTTACTCTGTCTATATAGAGATGGACATTCTTAACTTATGCTCATATAAATTAGAACTGTTTTGTATGGAGATTCCTCAAAAAGTTGAAAATAGAGATACCCTACGACCCAGCAATTGCACTATTGGGTATTTACCCCAAAGATACAAATGTAGTGATGCAAAGGGACATGTGCACCCTAATGTTTATAGCAGCAATGTCCACAACAGCCAAACTATGGAAAGAACCTAGATGTCCACCAACAGATGAATGGATAAAGAAGATGTGGTGTATATATACATAATGGAATACTATGCAGCCATCAAAAAATGAAATCTTGCCATTTGCAATGATGTGGATGGAACTAGAGTGTATTATGCTGAGCGAAATCAGTCAATCAGAGAAAGACAATTATTATATGATCTCCCTGATATGAGGAATTTGAGAGGCAGGGAGAGGGGTTGTGGGGGTAGGGAAGGAAAAAAATGAAACAAAATGGGATGGGGAGGGAGACAAACCATAAGAGACTATTAATCTCATGAAACAAACTGAGGGTTGCTGGGGGTTGGGGGGTAGGGATAGGGTGGCTGGGTTATGGACTTTGGGGAAGGTATGTGCTATGGTGAATGCTGTGAAATGTGTAAGCCTGATGATTCACAGACCTGTACCCCTGTGGCAAATAATACATTATATGTTAATAAATAAATAAATAAATAAAATAATAAAATAAAATAAAAAATAAATAAATACATAAATAAGAACTGTTTTAATGCTGTTTATTGTATTTCATAGAATTGTTCATAGTTGATTTATCTCCATTGAACTGCTCCAGGTGATCATAGATAATTAATTAGTATAAGTTTATTTAAAGATATCATAGTTGCACACATGTGTGTACATGTGTGTGCATGTGTGTATGTTTAGGAGAATTCCCCTTCCCTACATTATATCCAAGTCTGAGTATGGCTAAGTCTGAAGTTTTTCCTTAAAGAAGAGTAGAAAACTGGACAGAGCAAAGAAAAGTGGAAACATCACATGAATTCATCAGAAAGTTTAACTTCCAATCAACCTGGTTTTTATAGTAAGCAAAATATTCTCATGCCTACTTTTGTGGATCCAAAAAATATATTTTATATATCATATAAATATTAACTCTTCACTTAAATTAAAGACACTTAAAAAACGATCTGTGTTTTATAGCTCTTTATATCCCTAAAGGATCTGGAACAGTGCTCTGCACATAATACATTTTCAACAAAAATTCTTATTACCAAATGAAGTATATGGTTATTTTTCTGTCTCAGTAAGTTTATCCTTATCCATTGGCAGAATAAGAAAGAAGGAAAAGCTGCATTTTTGCCTATTCACACTGCTCATGCTTTACAGATTTCAGTCACAATTCTTCTGAGCTCCTGACTTTCTATAGTGTATAAGTCTAGTAACACCATTATTGAACATCTGTGTATACTGTGCTCCATGACCTTTATATCTGGGCTCAGTATTTATTTCTTAGTGTTTTTTCAAAAACTTAGAATAGAAAACTGCAATATCCTTGGTGTTGGAGGATGAGAATAGGGCCTATTTTATAGGTTTGGCTATTTGACTTAAAGGAAGAAAAATATACTGTATTATGAACATACTTGGCTTGAAGTATAGATGAAAATACAAGAGAGGAACTTTTGTATAGTATATTTCAAAATGGCAAAAGGCAGATGAAGCAATGATATTAAAAGAAAATACAAGGACTTAAAATTAAAAGTGCATGTCAGAGAAAGAAAGAAAGAAAGAAAGAAAGAAAGAAAGAAAGAAAGAAAGAAAGAAAAAGAAAAATGATTCAAGTACTGGTAGAACAGATAGATTGTTTTGAGCATGTTTCAGTATAGAGCAACAAAATGAGAAAATAAAATTTTAAAAGCAGGTCAAAGAATACAGGGTTTAGAAGAGCATAGACTCTTGTTTTATCAATCATATTTGAAACTATGCGGCAGGGGCAGTGCCTCGGTGACCCCATTGGTTAAGTGTCCCTGTCTTGATCGCAGCCTGGGTCTTGATCTCAGGGTTGTGATTTCAAGCCCTGTGTTAGGCTCCATGCATGGTTGGGGTGGGGGGCAGCGTGGAGCCTACTTGTAAACAAACAAACAAAAAAATAAAAACAAGGGTCACCTGGGTGGCTCAGTCCTTAAGCATCTGCCTTAAGCTCAGGTCATGATCTCGGGGTCCTGGACCCAGTCCCCCATCGGGCTCCCTGCGCAGCAGAGAGCCTAGTTCTCCCTCTCCCACTTCCCCTGTTCATGTTCCCTCTTTGCTGTCTCTCTCTCTGTGTCAAATAAATAAGTAAACTCTTTATAAATAACTAAATAAATAAATAAGGGGCAAGTTAATGAAAACAACATCCATAAACACAATGATGCAAAAAAAGATGTTCTGCATTTAGGAAAATTTAATACCAAGGAAGAAAGAAAATAAATAAATAGGATGAAATTTATTCTTAAACAAAAGCACCTACAATTCTCTACTTCACTTTGAACTGTGATGAAGCATACTGATATAAAAACAACAATCAGACTTGAGCCAGGATCCCATTCAGGGGCTGAAAACTTTAGGCAATTACTGATAAAACTTGGGTTAATAATGTACAAAGCAATTCTTAATAACTGAGAACTTTCATAGAACTAAAATAGAAATAGAAAGTGGTGTTTGATCATAGGATATATTTTAAGGATATTAAACGATGAGTTTACATTAAATTCCCTCTTAAATGACAGCAAAACATATCCTAGTAAATGAATTACAACTATTTTTTACTTTAGGTTTGTTTAATTGAGATTCATCTTGAAGAAAACCAATTCGTAGCAGAGAGTTACAATGTAAAGAAAATACAATTAATGTCATTAAAATCTACTTTGCAGAACTTGTTTTTTCCTGTGTGGTACAAAGACTATGATTCACATGGGAACTATGGTGCACATGCAATGGGCAATACATTCAGGTGAAGCATTAACCTGCTTTGCATTACTAGTAGAACCTTTGAAAATGTATGTTATTCTAAAAGCAATGTATTGCTATCATATACAGATGCCAACTATTCCCTCTTACTCATAAAATATACATATATTTATATATATTATATGCTTTAATAATATATTATATATATATATATGTAAATGTAGAGTCTAATCACCAAGCATCAAGGTTTTATAAGTGCCATCTGTCTGTCTATTACTCTAAAAAGGGCTGTGCTGGGCACAAAATTAGTTACTCCAGATTATCTCTCAAAGTGCTGCCAACATTTATACTTCCATGCTTGAGTACTTATCATCATTTCTCTCCTAAACTATTTTTCTCCATTCCTCATTATTTCTGAGTAAATTTTAGAAGTGCAAACTGATTGCACAATTACTATGCTAAAAATCTGTATGTGGATCACCACTGCCTTTGTTAAATCTTAAATTTAGTCCCATATTTTCCAGATCTTTCTTTATCTTGTTCCTGATTTCTATTCAAACTCTGTGACTACCATTCCTACCTTTATCCTGAGATGCAGGTATATGTCATAGATTACAGTCCACCAGATAGTCCATGTTTTCTCATTGTGCTGTGACTTTGAAAATATAGGGCACATATTGCATGGAGCACTGGGTGTGGTGCATAAACAATTAATTTTAGAACACTGAAAAAAAATAAAATTAAATTAAAAAAAAAAAGAAAACATAGCTTGCTGTGCACAGATCTCCATTTCCCATTTTACCCATCAATTTAACATAATATTCTTCAAACCCGTCACCTTTTGTGACCACTCAGTCCTCCCTGGTGCCCAACAGACATACCTAAATTTCACTATGTGTTCTTCTTTGGTACCTCATTAATAACATCTGTACACTATTAAAGTGGTTGATTTCTTTTTATTTTTTGAGTTGAAAGATAATGTTTACTTATTTCTAATCCTTTGATAATTTTTAAAAACTGTGAGTCCCAGTTTCTGCAGGTGTTAAATAGAATCAATCTTACCATAATGATGAAACAAAATGAGGTCTGTAAGGTTGATTCTCCATAAATGAGTGATCCCTTCCTATTACATTTTCTTTAATTTTCACCAAAATCCGAGTTCTTCAAAAATCTAAGTCATCTACACATTTTTAAAACTTGCAAAAGTCCCTGTCAGGAACTTAGGATAATATCGATGATGAAAAGGAGAGTGGAGGATTAAAAGAGGAAGGAAGACAAGGAAGAACAAAAGAGGACTAGTAAAAGAATTACATCTTAGGGGATAGCAGGAATGTTCATAGCAGCAATGTCCACAATAGCAAAACTGTGGAAGGAGCCAAAGATGCCCTTCAACAGAAGAATGGATAAAGAAGATGTGGTTCATGTATACAATAGAATATTACTCGGCCATCAGAAAGGATGAATACCCACCATTTGCACTGACATGGATAGAACTGGAGGGAATTACGCTGAGTGAAATAAATCAAGCAGAGAAAGACAATTATCGTATGGTTTCACTTATATGTGGAACATAAGGAATAGCATGGAGGACATTAGGAGAAGGAAGGGAAAAATGAAGTGGGAGAAATCAGAAGGGGAGACAAACCATGAGAGACTATGGGCTCCTGGAAACAAACTGAGGGTTTCAGAGGTGGGGGTAGGAGGATGGGTGAGCCTGGTGATGGGTATTAAAGAGGGCATGTATTGCAGTAAGCGCTGAGTGTTATACTCAAACAATGGATCATGGAGCACTATATCAAAAACTAATGAAGTGCTGTATGATGACTAATGAAACATTTAAAAAAAAAAAAAAAAGGTAGGAAGGTGGAGAGTAGCCCAAGCCCACACATAAAAACTGGGATTCTGACACTTCAGAATCCACTCTTCTCTCCTGCCAGAGGTCTGCTATCATTGTTATGAAGGGGAACAAATTTCCTCTCATGTTGCTCAGCATTCTGGTTTCAATTTTTCATTGTTGCTTTCAAACACTGTTTTCTCAGATTTTTGAGGTTTGGGAAAGTAAATAACTGTCTTCTGACTCTGGCATTTTGCACCTCATGGAACCAAAATTGAGATACAATCCGTTTAAGTATTTACTACATTCTGGTGTCTAGACTTAGGTTCTCATTCTTCTTTTACTTTATTATCATGATGTTTTTACACCTATCTTACCCAAAGTAAGATTGCTTTAAAACATTAGTTTTGGGGTTTAATAAATGTATACCATTCACTTATTTCCAATTCCCTTACAAACTTGTTTTATCAGTTTCGTAATTCTTTTCCGTAGAGGAGAATAAAGGTTAAATCCTGTTTTCAGTTTTTGATATATGCATGGATTAGAAAATATTTAAATTAAATGTATACTCACTTTTTACCCCCAGTACAATGTTTTGTCTTTAAAACAAATAACTACACAAAGATATTTGACATAAATAATTGTAATGTCCTCAGCAAATTTCTTTTGGTAGCCTAGGATTTTGTTTCATTTTGTTTTTAGTAAGATAATATATTTCTGAAGGGTATACTTAAATGAGAACATCTTTAAGTGCTACAGAGGAAAAAAAAATGCTGCATATGTCACGTATTAACCCAACTGGTTGAATTCATAAGCTAAGATCTCTTCTCTCCAAAGGTCCCAGTATGTCTCATCATGATTATTGCTCACTCTTTTAAGACTTTATTCTTATATCACATCCTAACTGTGTGGAAGTACTCACAGATAGTCAACTCATAAATCTAAGGTAGCAGGAGCTAGGGTTTATTAGACTGCAGAAACAGTTCCTAAAAGGCCTGGGTAAACTTAAACTTGTTTCATGCTTATATCATATTTAATATTTGTCCCCTTTTTGATATAGTCTCCTACGATGGTTAAGTTCATGGACTTAGGGTAGACCTAAATGTGGGGCTTGCCCATGGAACTTTGAAAGAGTTACTACACCATTCTTTCCCTCAGTGTTCCTATTTGTAAACTGGAGGAAAACCTAGTTTCCGCCTCATAGGATTATTGTAAGGATTAAAATATGACAATACATGTAAAATGTTTTTCAGAGTCTTTGAGCATATGTGTGCCATTCTCAGTTCTCAGACACCATGTTTTCACCAGTTAATTCTGATAGCTATATATTATAATGAGTACATCAGATTCACATATATGTAACATTGTAGGTATAAAAATTGTAAGTGCTTTCTAAATGACATAGTATCATCTGATACCATTTGAATAAATATGTAGCTAATGAATACTGAACACTACATCAAAAGCTAATGATGTACTATACAGTGGCTAGCTGAATATAAAAGTAAAATAAAATAAATAAAAAGGTACCCGAGCAGAGAAAAACAAAAACAAAAACAAAAAACAAAAACCAGTGGCTTCTTTGACGTGTGTGGTAGAAAGGCAGGCTGTCACAGCATGTGCTCTAGTCAAACGCACTGCATTAGTCAGCAGAAGCAGAGATGTGATGAGGTGGCCGTGACGCTGCTGCTCATCAGTTACATATGCTGTAATACATGGTGATGGAAGGTCTCTGTAGGCTCAGAGTTATGAAGTTATTCCAATGCTATTATCACACTGCATTTTTTAATAATGACAGAAAATCCCTTCCTTATCAAAAATAGATTTCTAATTAACATATATTTCCTCCTTTTATATTAATCATTGTATATACAACATAATTAAGGGGAAGGAAAAGTTTGTCACATTAATGTTATTATAAGCACAGCTTTCCTCCCACTATGTTTTATTTAAGGCTGTTTTTATGAAGGAGGACCCAGGTTTTTGTTTTTGCTTGTTTGTTTGTTTGTTTTACTATATTCTGCCCAAATAATAAGATGAGTTTTATTTTGCATCCCAATTTGCCTCAAGATCAAGGTGGTTCCTACTATTCAATCTCCTGGATCTTAAAGTAAGATACATTTCAGAGCTTTTTCTTTTTCTTTTTTTTTTTTTTTAAAGATTTTATTTATTTATTTGACAGACAGAGCTCACAAGTAGGCAGAGAGGCAGGCAGAGAGAGAGGAGGAAGCAGGCTCCCCACTGAGCAGAGAGCCCGCTGCGGGGCTTGATCCCCAAGGCAGAGGCTTTAACCCACTGAGCCACCCAGGCACCCCGAGAATTTTCCTTAGCATTCTTGACTTCTCAGTATTTTCCTTCCCAGTTAAATTTCTGGTAGAGTCTTCAATTCTTGCAATAATAGTTAATATTAAAAAGAAAATAGTTGCAGCAACTTTGAAGGAGGAGCATTTGGTGTTAAGGGCAGTGCCAAACTTTGTCACCAATTTATAACATCCCTCACTTTACTCAGGTCTTTATGGTTCCAAACCTTCAACTTGATCTGAACCTGAAAACAAGAAAGTCTTTCTATCAGTTTATGTTATTCTATAAGGGAAGACAGAAATTAAGACATGCATGCATTGACTAACTGTTGAATATCAAGTAAAAGTCATTCTGATTGGTACCCTGCAAATATACTAGTAAATAAATAAAAAAGGAAAAATGCATATTGCTTGGATGACTTCTTTCAATATTTTGATATTAAAATATTTACCTACTGTTTTAGTCTGCTTAAGCTATCGTAACAAAACACCACAGACTGGGTTACTTAACAGAAATTTATTTTCTCACCGTTCTGGAGGCTGAAAGTCCAAGATCAAGGTAACAGCAGTGTTGGTTACTGGTGAAGACTTTCCCCTGCACCTACAAGAGAGACTTCTCACTGTGTCCTCACATGGCCTCTTCTCTGCATGTGTAGAGAAACTATTATCTCTTCCTCTTTTTATCTGGACATTAGTCCTATTGGATAGTGCCCCACCTTTATGACTTTATTTAACATTGATTATCTCCTTAATTAATACCATCTCCAAGTACAATCACTTTGGGAGTTAGGGCTTCAGGGTGTGAATTTGGGGAGGACATAATTCAATCCATAACATCTACATAAAAAATTCCTTCTTTATAGCATTCAAATATGATATTCCTTCCTCATAACTCTTATACAGCATTTTGCTTACTGCATATGGATTTAACCCACTTATACTGCCTTATTTTATTGTTCTATGTGTATCCAGGTAGACTTTAGGATTCATGAAGGAAGTATTAGCAATATTTACATCAATGTATTCTCCAGAGTTTAGCAAAAGTCAAATATTAAGTATGTATAATCTTTTCCTATAAAAAATGTACTTTAAGGAAAAGAAGGAAGAGAAATCCCACTGAGGAAAAATTCCCATAGAATGAGGAGGCACTCCATCATCTGAAAGTATTACGCACAAGCATTTCTGTGGCATCATTGATCTGTCTATTGTGTCTTGTCATCATATCTACTTGTTTGGATTTTTAATTGACCTTATTGCTTCTATACAGTAAAACTGGTCTCTTGATTATATTATTTACAAGAAATTATATATATTATTATTTATAAATAAGGATTAGATAGGAGAAACATATACACCTGAATATCCAGAAAACTTAGTAAGTCCATGGATGTGTGTGTGAAATTAAATAACACAGTAAACACCACCATTATGCAGGTATAGACATACTAGCTGTTTATATTAGCTGTGAACTTCTGAAATAGGCTGAAAATTGGCAATTATGTAAGAACTAGTAGGTCAAAGTGGAGGTATCTGTGGAAGAACAAGCTTCCTCACATGAATATCTGACAGACTGTCATCTATTAAAATTTTATTTCTTGAAAATAATAAGAAGCAATTAAAATTGCCTCTGTAGGTTTATTTCTGAACCATTGAAAAGAAGAAATTGGGAGTCTTAAGAGATAGGTCATAATTAGATGATAATGGTTGAAGGACATAACTTGGGGAGCAATATGTGTACCTTAGATACTTGGAATATATGTTTCAGTGCATTAAGAAAAAAAGTCTTTAATGAGACATTCTGAGGGAACTATGAGAGAATTATGACTCAAGAAAGAAGAATGATTCTAAAAATTTGAATCCTCAAAGAGTCACTTATTATATTACATAACTTATTGCAACTTATTAAATGATAACTTATTATAACTTCCTTATTTCTAAAGATTTATAAATTTTTATTCTGAAGAGACACCTAGAGTGGAAACAATATGTCTGACTGAAAGTTAATATTTGAAAATGCTATCTGCAAAAGATGGAAGAAGTATCCATGTCTAAAGATGAATTTTAAAAATGGTGCTTATCAAAAACAACAGTTGCAGGAAATCTAGAGTTGAGGATAAGTTGGTAATTAACCAAAATGCTAACAGGTATGCAGTACATTATCCCTAAATGGTAAGAGCTGCTAGCATAATGCTGACAAATAATGGGGCATAAAACTTCTTTCAGTATAACAAACATGTGTTTAGGAGAACTGAAGCACAAGTCAGAACATATGTAATGACAAAGTGTCTGGAAATTCTAATGACATTATGGGTTGTTTCAGGTAACTTTCACTCAACTGTCAAGAGGACTTATATACCATATCAAAGAAATGCTACATTAAGGATAATCAAGGGAAAGAGGTTTTCCATAATATGCCATAAAATCTTTGGTTTCATTCTTATCGAACTTTTTTCTTTTTAATACATGACTTGGATGAAGACCCAGAAGCCAGGCTTGGAAAGATTAAACTATGCTAGAGGATTAACTACCATTATATTACATGAAACAATAATAATAATAATAATAATAATAATACAATATTATACCCTGGCATTTCGAAAATGTAAAGTACCGCATTTATGTTAAAAAAAATTGCAAATAATGTGTGAGTGCAGGAAGTGAAGGCGGTTTGGTAGTTAGGTAGCTGAGTGGTTGAATAGATTCAGATAGAATAAAATGAAATAAACCAAAAGTCTATTTTGAGACCCAAAAAAGCAAGACTATTTAAATAATAATAAAAATATCATGTTTAATGAAAGAGTACTCTTCAAAAGACTGACAGACAACATCTCACCTTGAAGGCTATACCAGAAAAACCCAGTACTGTTTTCAAGTCAAAGTTTTAAGAATATGGTAAAAAGCTGGCATGTATCCAAAATATGTTGACCAACATGGAAAACGTGTCAAAAGAGCAAATATATAAAGATAACAGAATGTTGAGACAAAGGTGATAGAAAGGTGGGAGCAGCTAAAATTAGTCTTAGAGCTACAGAGACTGGATAAAGAACCAACGGATATCTATTAAGAAGATGCTATTACTTATGTTACAATATTTTTAGAAAACTGATCTATTCAACAATGGAGTGACCTGACTTAAAGAGCACTGAGTTTCTTGTCACTTACAGTATCTGAGATCTACAATGGATAACCACTTGTCAGAGATACTGATACTGATAATTTCTACTTTGGGTGGGTAGTTAGGCAAGGTTATGTCTTAGGTCAGTTCCAACTCAAAATTTCTATGATTACTTCAAGTGAAAATGAAAAATCTCTTAGATTTGATGAACTCACAGTGACATGTTTAAGTATCATAGATAATAAATGGCTGCTAGCCAGCCTGGGCCAAGAATGAACTCTTTTTTTTTTTTTTATTACACACAATGACTGCTTAAAAATTTATTTGAGGATCCGATAGTGGTTCATCCCCTCAGAGCAGTCATTCTTGAATTAATTTGATATTGTTAGAGGGGCTTATTTTAAGTGGAATAACACACACACACACACACACACACACACACATATATATTTTTTTCCGGGTGTAATATAATAAACTACAGTATTTTTTCACCAGAATTTTTGCTACCAGTAATCAGAACTTGCCCTTCTCATGGTAATCTAATAGTGGATATTCTAGTTTTATCGCAAATTCATATATGAACAAAATAATAGGATTCACATGTATAAGTAGGTCTGAAATATGTCAAGCAATTCCATAAATCTAAGTCAGATTTTCTACATGACAAATAGCCATTATCAATCTCATGCTAAGTGGGTGTTTAAATTTTCAGAAATCAAAACAATTGAAAAATAAAATCAATCATCATAAAAATAAGAACTATAGTTCATCAGTCATGAGATGTCAGAAGGTCCCATATTTCCATAACTCCAGTCAATCTGAAATAATCAGAGACAGTGAAAATAAGTTATAAAATACATAAATGTCACTTTCACTTCCCTAGTGTCTTGAACCTGGAAAAATTTAGATTCACAGGGACTCTATTCGGACATTTTATCTCAGTCTACCTCTGCATCACTAGTCTGACTGAAAAAGAGGAAGGAAAAAAAATTGCTGAAGCAAGCTTTGCAATCTGATCTATTTTGTAAGGATCCAATTAATCCAATGACCATGTCATGCTCTGGCTTCTAGTAGCAAAATTAATACCTCTGTTTGAACGTGATTCATACACTGCATATGAATGAATCCAACCTTTTGTTCTTCTTTTTTGTATTTTGTATATAGACCTTGGGAACAAATTTTCGTTAAAATTACAGTTCAGCAATTATACACTCCCACCTTGGAGTTTCATTCTATATACTTTGTCTCCTCCATCTACTTCTTGCCAATTCATGAATGAACAAATTTACAGATTCAGGATCTCTGTGTGAAGTTATTCTCTCTGTGGCTTACACTTTGGCTATTGGCAAAGAGTACCAGAGACAGCTCAATCTGATGCCAATTTTGGCAGGACTGACTTTAAGCAGTTTTCCAACATATTTGACTCTGATCGACTCTTTTCCTCTGTTTATTTGTATCCTGAGAGAACATAATTACAGGCAACAGCAAAAAAGGAATTTAACTTTTTCTTTTACATGAGTCTTCATTTACCTTTGCATCAGCAAGAATTAATTTAATTGCACCTCAAACCATATTTTCATAGCCCAATCTTTTTCCTTGGATCATACATTAAAATACTGCTAAGTTATTGCTAGTTCACAATGACCTTCTGCTCTTAGAGCCTGATCTGCAGGGAATGCAGATAGAACTGCTTTGGATTGGCACAAAATGTACTCTTTGAAACACTGCCCAATAACCAGAGACAGAGGTACTAAAGCAGATGATGTGTAAGCAGGTGCTTTTCAGGCCTCAGTGACAGCATTAGGAGCTCTGGTTGAAACAAAT
The DNA here is from genome assembly GCF_002288905.1 of Enhydra lutris kenyoni. Lineage (NCBI taxonomy): Eukaryota > Metazoa > Chordata > Mammalia > Carnivora > Mustelidae > Enhydra > Enhydra lutris. The sequence goes on from NW_019154103.1 coordinate 28,990,927, forward strand.
CTTTGTTCTGCCAGTTCCCCCACAGTGCACAGTGAAGCATTCTTTCGCTTTCCAACACCAATGTGCTTGTGGAGGCATGTTTTATATTTTATAAACCGGAATAAGTTTCAGATTCCTTACCCAGCTTTGTACAAACTGCTGAACACTTGTTCTCGTGCCCAGACCATGCCCATGCAATTTGAGCTGTTGATTGTAACAGCATACCTGTTTTGCTGCTAGGAAAATACAGCTCCATAAGAGCTGTATTAATTTTCTGCTGCTGATATAACAAATTACCATACATTTAGTGACTTAAAACAACAAAAATGTATTGTTCTGTAGGTTACAAGTCCAAGGCAGTTATCACTCAGTTAAAATCAGGTGTTGCTAATGCTGTGTTCCATTCTAGATACTATGGAAGAATCCCTTTCCCTAACTTTTCCAACAGCTGGCAGCAAGTCACATTCCTTGGCTTCTGACCCTCTTTCTCCATCTTCAAAGCCAACAACTTCCATTCAAGTTCTTTTTATACCACAGCACTTTGGACATTGCTTTTGTCCTCGTATCTCTTTTTTCTGATCTTCTCTGATTCTTTTGCAGTTTTAAGGACTCTTAAGTTTACATTTGATCCACCCAGATAATCCAAAATAATAACCTTATCTGGCAATTAAAAACCTTTAGTCAATCCGAAAGTTTGACTTCCCTTGCCATATACTGACATATTCACAAGTCCAAGGGATCAGGACAAGGACATCTTTGGAAGGCCATTATTCTGATTCCTTCAGCTGTGGTTAGTAATGTGTTTCCTTTATCCTGGGAGGAAATCATAATCATAATCTGATTATGATTCTATTTATATATTTGCTACAAAGCATTTTGATATATGACTATAAAATATAGACTATTTATTTATATTTTATTTCTAGGTGGCAATGCTACCAAGAAGATGGTCTACTATCTCCTTTTGGCTAACAGCTCATGGGGAGCAGAAGAAGGGAAAACCAAATAGTTTATGAAACTATGGCTCAGCCCTTTCCCTTAACCAGTATCTTGTATCCTGTGATTCTCAGGCAATAGAATGGAGCTTTCCAAATTCATTCACCTCATTTTCTAAAAACTGTCATAGAATATCCGGAGACAGCAAAAATTCTTGGAAAACTAAAACCTTGGTGATTTTCAAAATGGTGTTGAATTAAAACATATTACATACACAATAAAGTATATAGAAATTTTGCCAAATTCCAGGAAGCTTCTTTATTTTTTTATAAAGACTTATTCCGTGTAACAAATGGATATATGTTAAGGACAACTTTTTTCTTGCTATTAGTGCTTAAGAACATTTTAAAACATAACCTGTCAAGCTGCATTTTTTCTAAAAGGATGAAATCTCAGTTTTTATTCTGATAATAAAGTATATGAATGTTATTAGAGAAAAATGGCTTTTTTAATGAGACTCATTGCCCTGAAGATGAGATTGAAAATTTCTTTAATTTTAGCACTAGTACTAGAAGGAAACATATGTTATTTGCTTTGAACATTTAAGGCTAAAATTATGTTTTTTCTCTCACAGCTAGATGAATGGTATTTTTTGAAATAAAACATTAAAAAATATGCACAACTCTATAATTTCAAAAAGTTTTAGCTTCAAGATTCTCTTTACCAGCCCATAATCATAATGCTATGATTCTTAATACTATTAAGATACTACTTAATACTATTAAGATAATACTATTTCTTAAATTATATCAAATAAACAAATGACTAAGGATTTAGACAGATAGATACATAGGTATGGATATATATGTACATATATACATAGCTGGAACAGATAATCCAGTACCTTCCATTGATAGTATTACTAAAAATGAATAATGTCCTTTTAAATATCATTTCATGTTGTGCCACACTTGAGGAACACATTCCACTATATTTAATTCCATCTATGAAATTTAATTTTATGGAGATGTGTAATTGAAATAAAATATTCACAAAACAAATACATTAAAGTTACAAGTATGCAGCTTACTGACTTCACAAACTGAATAGAGTTGGGTAGCCAGCAAGCAGATCAAGTCTTAACAGTACCCCAGAGTCTCTGTATAAAGCTCTTCTCATCACTGTTTCCACTCACAGAATAACTACCCTGACATCTAACACTATAGACTGATTTTTACTTTATTTGAGCCAAATGCAAATGGAATCATGTAGTATACTTTCTGTCTTCTTTCATTCAATATTATATTTGTGAGACTCATGTCGTTGTAAGTTGTTCACTTTCAGTTTTGTATTAAATTTCATTGTATGATTATAACAGTTCATCTCTTCATCCCAGTGTACAGGAATGTTGGGTCATATTCAGTTTGGACTATTCAGAGCTTTGCTCTTGTAGGTGTGTTTTTGGTGAAACATATGAGCACACAAACACATATACATACAAACACACATGTACACAAACACACATACATGCACACAAACAACACACATTGTTGGACATGTATCCAGAAGTATAATGGCATTCCCTTGTGACTACTGAAATTGAATAGATCTTTAGGTCTTTACTGGCCATTTGCTGTCCTCTGAAGTCACTATATAAATATTTTGTAATTTTTTATTATTCTTTTAATGAATTTTCAAATGATTACTGCATAGATTATGTAACCAGGGCCCAGGGGTACAACTGCACCTGGCTCCAGGGGTCCCAAAGAGACCAGGTCAGGCCACTTGCTGCTGACAAAAATCCAAAGGCAAAGAGACCAGTGGTGGTGAAACAAGAAAAGAATGTTTCAGTGAGGCCAACACTGGGTAGAGAGTGGACTAACATCTCAAAGACATTCTCTAAAGTGCTGAAAATACTTCTAGGTTTTCAAAAGAAAAATATGGATCAAAGGTTGGTGGGTACATGTGGGTGGGCAGTAAGGTCAGGTCAATCATTCATTGTCTTGGGGTCATTCACATAGGACTCCATCAGGGTAGTCTCTACTATTTAAGGGGGTAGTTTTGGTTCCCATCACAGCAGCTTTACCTGCTGAGTTAAGAGATTTTGCCTGATTTAAGAGATAAGCTGGAAAGAAGAACCTGATTAGAAAGTAGAGACTGAGGTCAAAATGGAGGAAAGATTTTGACTGACCTCAGTCAAAATCTTTCAATAATGACTTATTATGTTCTAATATGTATTCAAATAAAATAATGTTATTAATATAATTTATTGCATTTATTACTCTCAAGATAATTTTAGAATCCTAGAACCTTTTAATTAGTCTTTTCTATCTCCTATCTTATTTCCTTCATGCATTTTAAGTTTACCTAATTTCAAAAGTAAGTTCTGATCATGTAGATAATCCTCTTTGAGTTGTCACAGAACACTGCATCCTTCAGCAATAACATTACCATACTGTCCTGATATCTTTGGGTTACTCAATTTGCCTTCCTCACTCAATTAAAGAAGAACATGGTAGTATAATGATTAAGAGTGCTACTTTGACTCCAAATTGCCACGTTCAAATCCCAGGTTTGCCTTTACAAACTTGTTGACTTTGGACATGTTATTAGCCTTCAGTTTTAACATCTATAAAAATGGGAAATTATGGGACGCCTGGGTGGCTCAGTTGGTTGAGCAGCTGCCTTCGGCTCAGGTCATGATCCCAGCGTCCTGGGATCGAGTCCCACATCGGGCTCCTTGCTCATCAGGGAGCCTGCTTCTCCCTCTGCCTCTGCCTGCCATTCTGTCTGCTTGTGCTTGCTCTCTCTCCCTCTCTCTCTCTCTGACAAATAAATAAATAAAATCTTAAAAAAAATGGGAAATTATTAACTCTTACCTTGTAGGTCTATTATGACTATTAAGTGAATTAGGGTAAAAAAGCCCTTAAAACTATGTCTTAGTAAGTTCAATAAAAATTAGTTATTTTATTACCTATGCCTTCTGGTAGAGATCTGTCCAAATTAGAGTAAGTTACCTTTATGTTACCATCATTAAAGGTCAATAAAATCTTTTATTTTTTTTTTCCCCCTAAGACTTGTGTAGATTTTTCCTTTCAGGGTTTTTTTTTTTTTTTTTTTTTTTTTCGGGGGGGGGGGGGTGTGTTTTGCTCTTTCTCTAATATTTTTTTTAATCCTAGCTATCAAGTACACCATTACCTTGTTATATCCTATTACATTCCAGTGCAAATTTCTGAATCCTAAAAAGTGTTTAGACCTTTTCTCTGTTATCATTTCCAAATACACAGAAAATATTAACTCATTTACACTGGCTCCCTTTGTTTCTCTAAATTGTGTTTTTTGGGACTCTCCCATGCCACTGAGTATGATACATGTCACAAAATCTTCTTCTATGCTTTCTGTTGTCAAAGTTATGGTTTGCATTCTTTCATCTGTCTGCTTCTCTAGTCAGGTGCTAATAACCTTATTTGAAAATACTAAACACACAGTTCAGCAGATGAAAAGGTAAATTTGCCTTAAAATAGTATGGTACTTGATAAAATAAGAGGCAATCAGGATTGGGATCTTAAACAAAACTGATTAACTAGCTTATTGAAGGTCAATCTGTGTCAGAAAGTCAGGAAAAGACGAATGCCAAGATGGTTAGTACGAAATGTGTCTATAATTTGGAATGAGTAAGATGTATTTGATTTAGAACGTTGGATATGGGAATGATTTTCCCTAACAAATGTTATGAGTACCAATACTATACATAAACAGCTTTTATTCAGAAAATGTAGAAGACTTCTGTTTCTGAGGGTTCAAGATTTGGGTGTCCTGAAGCTATTTTCCAGAAAAGTCTCACTGTATAGTAGAAGAGATGAAGCTAGCTTAACTTAATCAAATAAATGAGAAAAAATGAATTTAATGCAAAAACAATTTAGGTATTTATGATTGTATGATAGAGGTCTTACAGTAGACAATGACCAAGCATAGATGTTTAAAAGAATCCTTTATGAGACCTTTTTCAATTTCCATTTTCATTCCTTCATTAAGTAATGAAGTAAAAATATAGTAACGTGCGTAAAATATAGGTTCCTTGTCAATGACAATTTTACGGATAACTCACTTATTTGCTTGAAAGCTACTTGCTTGTTTCCCCTGAGAAGACTAATAATAAACTTCATTATTCTTAAAAGAATCGATTAAACATAATATAGTTAGATTAAAAAATCCTTTTATGCAGAAGCATTTAGCTGGAAATAGAAAATCATATTTTCTGTCATGTTTCAATGATCATAAGGACATGTAACTAGACTGAGTTACCTTCTCATTTTAATAGAAAATGATTAGGAATTCTTTTCCATAAGGAATACTATAATATTAAATATGTTTATATAAAGAATAGGTATAAAAAATTTAAGATAGTACTGACAGTAAGTTTTAGCATACCTTTGTGTACCAGATGTGGTTATATGTTATTGAAATTAACTGACCAATTACCATAGCAAAAATGACAACTGTATTTTGTCCACTTCAAAATTGTCAACAATAGATATATGCTTACTTCACTGAGTTGACTATCCTTAGAATATTAAAAACTCTTTTATTTTAATTTTATAAGCAGTTTGTTAGTTTTATAAGACCAGAAAGAAAAATCAGTCCCATTATTTTATAAGCACACATTTTTCCCCCCAAACTCATTATGTACTCACGAGATATTCCTACCCTACTCCAAATTATCTCGGCATCATGCTCATAACCTCAGCACAAAGTTCAATAGAGGTTTATTGGATATGTTGGCTTTAATCATTGAGAGCTGTAATGATGAAATTTCATTAGGTTTTGTAAATATTCTCAGAGGCCAGTTAAAACTCAGCCTGTCCTGAGAATCGCGCCAGTTTCCAGATGGGCTTACAAAAAGAAACTTTTTTCTTTCTGCCTTGAAAAAATATGCAAGTTTTAAAAGCCAGAGTTCTTTGGTAATGTTGCACATCTACAAAATATGTACATAGGCCAATTACTTCTTGGCTATGTTAACTAATATGTAAATATTTTAGAAAATATTAGATGAATCTTAAAAGTTTGCTAAGGTCATTTGCCCACAATAGGAAGGTTGAACCAATAAATCTGATGAAAACGGATTGTTAAAAAAGAAATCTGTGACAGCAAATGTCATTTCCAATCAATAAGTCTTAGGGCAATTTTTATTCTTTTTTTTTTTTTTTTGTATTTTTAACCACAATATTTTAATATGTATGTGTGTACAGAAATAAAGTTCTTTGATGTTTTTCTTAAGAAACCAGCTTTACAAATCTTTCATTATTCTATTTTGAATACTTGTCTCTAAATGACATGAAATGCCAGTTTCAGGCTTAGTTTTGTGGACAATTAGATACACCAAAAAGTCACCACCACAGAATCATTGTTTAGTGAGAGGCCGTAAGCATGGAAATTGCTAAAATAAACTTTTCTAACCACAATGGTGAATGGTTTATTCACAGTGGTGATGGAACTATTTGAGCCACTTAAAGAAAGCAAATTATGTAGTCACATTACCACCACTGCAAAACACCACTGTTTTATTAAAAATCTGTATTACTTTTTTACTTGCTCCTTTTCCCTACTACTCCCTCATCCCCACCAAACCAAGTCACACCAGTGTAACAAGAAAGTTTACAAGTTACATTTTAATCTACACAAAATAGTAAAAATTAACATCCTGGTATTATTTTTCAAATTTAAAGACAAAGAAAACATTCACGCTCTTTACTTCCTAAAATTTTGGGTTTTCTTGAAAATCATGAAATGATTTACATGGAGCATGGCAAATTTTTTTAAAGCAAATATATTGGTATACTTTTAAAGCAATATTGTTCAACACGTATTGAGTGTTTATCTGCTTTATAAGCTGATTTCCTTCAAAACAATGGTTAATGTGCTTATACCCATTTTAATACTAAAAAAAATTGAGATTCTTCAATATCATATCCAACTTAAAAAGACTGTCATCCAGTTCAAAAGCCTATGTTAAATAACTAACCATTCTCAATTTTCCAAATGGCTTGATCTAATGTGGACCACTATGATCACAGAATTTGAAAGGAGGAAGGTAACTTAGAAGATAATAAGAAAGATTAATTTTTATGGTTAATAAGATATTTGAGAAGAGATACATTACCGTGAAATATATTTTCCACGACAGGATTAACTAAAAAAGTCAAATTTTAGTTACATTAAGTGTGGATATATCAAACACTGGAAAAGGGAGAAAACTTTCTAAGAAATGAAATTCTTATGATGGGCCGGGGTGGGGAAAAAATTCAAATTCTTATGAAAAGCTATATACAATTTTAAAAGGCACACAAAGAAATGCTCTATTTTGGTCTTTGGATATCTTTGTTTTCTTTCCTAGTTTTAGCTGTCTGAATTCCATGTTGTTTTTGTGACCAGGCAAAATCATATGTATCCACACACACACACACACACACACACACACACCCCAAAAAATGTGTGCATGTGTATGTGTGCCTCAATATATGTATGCATCATTTTCTATTTCATACCACTTATATTTTTATCTGTATCATCATATTTGCCATTAAATTATTGTTTGCTAAGTAGCACTACAGAATTTTTAATAATTTTAATTAGCTATACATCATGGCCTATCTTGTATTTCACATCCTGAGGGCTGTGTAGTAAAAAATTAAAATTTTGTTGAGCAGGTAAGATAAAAATCTTAGAAGCTTTGACTATCATACACTGAGGACAGCTGTGGTATTAAAAAGCTAATGGTTGGAGAACAATCATCTACCGCAAAATTGATAGGACATATTGACCACATAAGTATCGTCAGAGTGGAAAACACGCACACACACAAACACACGGTATCTATTAAGGAAAACAGACACAGAGTGTTTTATGTGAAAATATCTCAATTTTTTTTAATGTAGTTTAAATTTTTCTCTTCCCTTGCTCTCAAATTTGTGCTGGCATACTTCAGAACATCCAATAGCTTCTAGTCTTCACATATTTTTAAAAAGTTTTACTAAGACTGAGTTAACTACTTTATGTGCCAACATTATTTAGATCAGGTAGAAGCCCTAGGATGTTTTGAAGGTTGAGCTAAATTCAGTCTCCTCCCCAATAAACAAAATTTAAGCAAAATTCATGTGTTTGCTAGGAAAATCCAGCTTGAAGGTGAGTTCCCTAGACTACTTCCTCAGAAAGGACAAACACAACACATATAGATATACATTCCCATACACTTTTGCCACATAGATACTCCAGACCAGAATTCTTTCATTAACCCTTGACTATAGAAAATTTCTAGATCCAAAAGTGATGTAGGGAAAATTGAATCTGAATTGCAAATGTTTTGTTTCCCAAATATGTATGCAGGGTTTGTGTGTGTGTGTGTGTGTGTGTGTGTGTGTGTGTGTGTGTGTGTCTGTATGAGAGAGAGAAATAATTACATGTTGTCTATCCTCAGCTAGTTACAGTGGTATTACATAATCAGCTTTAGTTTTCATTAGAAAATATCAGAAAAAATTCCTTCTTATCTACTTAATACAAATTTGTTATTTGTTCTTTTCAATAATAATGAAAAATGGGTTTGTCAATATTTTGAATACCTGGTTTTACGGACTGAATTGTGTTTCCACAAAATCCATATGTTCAGATCCTAACCCCAGTGTGACTATATTTGGAGATAGGATTTTTAAGGGCTAATTACTGTTAAACAAGATCATAAGTGACACCAATAGGATTGAAGAAGAAACATCATGAATAAATTCCCAAAGAAAAACCATGTGAGGACACAGTCAGAAGGTAACCATCTGCAAACTAAAAAGTACTCACTAGTACCCAAGGTAGCCAGCACTGTGAGAAAATACATCTCTGTTGTTTGAGTCACCCAGTCTGTGGTATTTTGTTATGGTGGCCCCAGAAGGTGAATCCACTCTGTTTTACTGTTACACATGGCATCTCATTTAATCCAGTAAGATCTCTCAGGATATTCAGGGGCACAGAAATAATTTAAATTTGGACTTCATTTAAAGTATTTTTAAAATTTACCCTTCTTATATCTTTCCCAATTCTACAGAATATGGAAACAAAATTATAAGTAAAACTTGAGAATTTAAATATTGAGCATATTAAAATTTATCTAAAAACAATTTATTTGTAAAATCAAAATATCAGAATGTACATTTCCTGATTCTTTAGTTCATCTGAATATTTCATAATCCTGTTTTTTAAAAACAGATTTGTTAATTCCTTTAAATGACAATAGTCTTAGTGTTATGAAACTGAAGATTGTTGTCCTTTGTTTTGAGGGATTAATTTTAAATGCAAAAGGAATGGCCATATATAGGTAACCTAAGAATAGTCAGCATCAATGCTGACCAAGAGTCATAAAATAACGATCTAAAGATGACTGAAGATAAAAAAGAGGATGAGGACAAATAACTTACTGTGGGGTAATATCTATGGCCAGCCACTGAATGATGTATCTGCATTTCAGACTCTATCATAGAATAAAATCCAAGATTCATGCTCTTAGGTACAAGCTTTTTCCTATTAATTTTATGGTCTAACTGCTATATAAAATGTAAATACACTACACATACAGTCTATTGAGGGATTTAGTAAGGTCTCTAATTATGAACTTCAATTTGGGCATGTAAGCGCATAAATAAAAGTATGCCTCCCTTAGTTATGTGATGAATTAATATATATTTTAAAAATACCATTTAAATGCCTAGAATAATATTTTACTCCAGTGACCTTAAGGTAATAGTTGGAATTGATATCCATGATTCTGTACATAAAGACTTGTATTAAGAGCAATCTTTTAAAAAGTATATATTATAAAAGAGATTAGAAATTAATCAAAGATGTCTTTCTTCTTAATGCTAAGCAGTGACTCTATTACATTGCAGATCATTTATTCCACAGCACAGTTGTTAGAAGCTCATATGTGATAATCACTCTATGAGCTCTGTGAGTTTACAATATGCAAGAGAGAGTAAAAACACACACGCACGCATAGCACACACACCAGGATTTCAAGAAAATACAACATGGAGATTTTAGTACTGTTTTAGGTAGAACAGAGTAGTCATGGAAGGTGTTTTTGAGAGTGGCATTTAAGCTGAAACCAGAATAATGAAGTTTTAGAAGAGAAGGAAGAGAGACGTAGCAGGAGAAAACAATTGAAAGTATGTTCAAAATTTGTCATGGGGAAAAGAACATGTTAAAAAAATGAAAAAGGATGAAAAAGATACTGAGTGGAGAAAGGTTAAAAAATGAAAAGAGATATAAAAATCAGGTAATCAAGTCTTGCAGTCCTATCAAGGAATTTAGATTTTCTAATTTAACAGGAAATAATAAAATATTTTAAGAAAGATGAAATACTAAGACTTCTTTTAGCTACTCTATAAATTTGGCAGATGTTGGTACAATCTATTGAGATAGATGATAAATTTTTAAATATTGCTTTCTTCTTTTTTAAAATTTATTTCAATCAGGAATAAAGGGTCCAACTTGAGAAATGTTAATACTGAGATCACTCTAATCATCAATATGGAGAGTCTGTTAGAAAGATTTCTATAAGAAAGGTCTGGAAAAATTATTTTTAAGTTACAAGTTTTGGTAAATAGAGGAGATATAAAGTTATGGGAAAGGAAGAAATTAGCTAGAAAAACAATATAGATATAAGGGAGAGGCCTCTGAAGGTCTGGCAAAGGAAAGAGAAAAAAAAATCTGGAAAGAAAATTAGGATTGTGCATGTCATGGAAGATAAGGAAAGAAGGATCCAGGAAGGAGTAGTCAACTCTGTCAGTATTGCTAAGAGGCCAAGCAAGATGAGAACTGAAAACAGATCCTCTTTTTGACTATTGATAGTGAACTTGGAAAGGAAGTTTTAGTAGAGAAATGGGAACCAAAGCCGTATCAAAATATAATAAATGAATGCATGGAAGTTTCATATAAAAATTTTATTGAGAGATATTTATAAAAGCCTAGATAAATGGAAAGATCCAAAATTCAATATTTTAATGATGTCAAGTTTTCTCTAATGTAGCTGTAGATTCAAAGCCATCTCCATAAAAATTAACAGATTTTTTAAACTAGCAATATGAACTTAAAAAGGTATGCATCATGATTGTCCAAGAAAATTTTGAAGAAGGATAGGGTGGTTTAGGGGGACTTGCCTTATCTGATAATAAATGTATTAGAAATCTTTAGTAACAGAAACACTGTTATAGTGAAAAAATGATAAATCAATGTCAACTAAGCAGGAAATAGAAACTTAAACTTATGCATACATGGATACTTGATATTTTATGTGGGTATAACCACATATTGGTGGAAAAGGACAGGATTTTTCAATGAATTACTGTAGAACAACACAGTAAAGGATTTAGAAAATAATATAATACATAGCATCTGTATATTTCCTGGATATGTTGAGACTTCCAAAACAAAGACAAAAAACACTAGCTTTCCCAAAAAGATTAATCAGAATAACATGAAAACATATCTATCATCAAAACAAACTAAAAGGCAAGTTAAAACAGTAGCCTTATAGTGCAAAAACTGTGTGCCATAAATTTAATCTAGTATGTTATCATCCAGACTATTTAAAGAGCTCCTAAGGATCAACAACGCAAAAAACGAAAATCTACTACCAAGAAGGGCAAACAACTTGAATGAACTGTTTACAAAAGAGAAAATGCAAATGGCCAATAAATAAAAACATTAAATAACACCTAACCTAATTAGAAATAGAAAGATTCTAATTAAAACCACAGAAAAATACTCACCAAATTTGAGGGGGGTGAGGGAAGTCTGTCAATACAAAATGTTGGTGAAGAGGTGAAGAAACAAGAACTTCTGGCAGCATTTTAATTGGTATTTCCACTTGGGAAAACTGGTAGATAGTCTCAGAAAAGTTGAAGATACATTTAGCCTATGATTAGCAACTCCACTTCTAGACTGATTCCTTAAGGAAAATCGGTGCATATGTTAACACCGGAGACATATACAAGAGTGTTCATGTTGGCCTTGCTTGAGCAAATGCTGAAAACAACCCAAAAGTCCCTCAACACTCAAATCAATAAATAAATTATAATAAGCACTGTACAACAACAAAAATAGATTAATTGTGATTATATGCAAAATGCATTAAAAAATCATAGTATTTAGGAAAGAGGAAGACACAAGCAAATATATATTGTTCAATTTTTATATACTTTATTAAAGCTGTCAAACTAAAATAATTTTAAATAATTTACACAGTGATTTTAAAAAAGCAAAAGCAATTAAATAATTAACATAACAGCAGGAGAGTGGTTACTTATAGGGTTGATGGAAGTGGTTATAGTCCCTATGTAAGGCTTTGGGGATACTGGCAAATTTTCTATTTCTTAACTAGGTCAAAAAACTTGTTTGCTCAAGGGTTTACTTCAGAATTATACTTGAAATTGCACATGTATTTATATGTATTTGTGTGCATATTAATGCACTAGTCTGTGTGCTAATGCTAAAAACATACACACAAAGCAGAATTAGTGGAATTTTAAGTGGTGACTCTGAAGAAGTTTGGCTATAAATAGGGGCAGAGCCTTAAGATGGTTATAGAAAGATGTAGGGTTAAGATGGATTTTGTAAACATGGGTGGTGCTCAAGCATTTTATTGATGCAAAAAGTCAGCCTTAAAAATAATCTTTTCATTTCCCACAAACTTGCTTGTTAATATCTTTCTTTACTTCATTATTACCACATTTTTTCTATTAGAGATAATAGTTTGCATTTTGATAGTTACTCTCTTCTAAATCTCTAGTATCTGTAGTATCACAAAATACACTTATGGAAAGCAAGTACTTACTGAGATAGCTTTAGCTTTGAGAAATTACAGCAAAAATAATTTCCAGTTAAATAATATTCACATGACTATACTTAAGTTGGAAAGGCAACAGAGAATAACAATACTATATAACAGATTTTTCAGGTGATGCATACATTCTACAATAATAACAGAATAAAAATGTCATTTCTTGCTGGAATTCACTTACAGCAAGAAACATTGTTTGAAAAAGAACAGTTAATAGCAAAGGAAAGGGAAATTACTAAGACAAGGCAAAACTGTCCTAACACGAAATGCCAAAAAACATTCGTATATACCACTTTGGATTTTTTCCAGCTTTTCTGAAATATAGCTGACAAAAATTACTTATATTTAGGTTGCATGATGTGATTTTTAAGGTGTACAATGAAATATTTATATATTTATATAGTGAAATTATCACAATCAAGTTAATTAATACATCTAATATCTCACAAAATACATATTTTTCCTTTTTTTCTGTGTTGACAATGCCTAAAATTTACTATCCTGCCAAATTTTAAGCATAAAGTATTAATACCTATAATCATATCAGACCCCAGAATTTATTCATCTTATAAATAAAACTTATACACTTTGATCAGTATCTTCCTATTTCCTCACCCCCTAGCCCCTGAGACAATATTCCATTCTCTGCTTCTATGAGTTTGACTTTTTTATATTCCACATATAAATGATATCATAGAATATATGTCTTTCTGTGTCTGGTTTATTTCACTAAGCATAATATCCTCTGGGTTCATCCATGTTACCACAAATGGCAAAAATTTTCTCATTTTTTCAGTTGAAAATATTCCATTGTATATATAGATCACATTTCCTTTATTCACTTCTTGATAGACACTTAATCTGTTTCAATGTCTTGGCTATTGGGAATAATGTTGCACTGAACATGTAGTGCAGGCATCTCTTCAAGACAGTGACTTCATTTCCTTTGGATATACAGCCAGGAATGGAACTGCTGAACCATATGACAGTCCTATATTTAATTTTTTGAGTAACCTCCATACTGTTTTCTATAATGGCTGTACCAATTTACCTCAGATTATAAGTGATTCTATGTTCATATGAAGAATAAAGAATTGGGCAAAATTTATGACCTAAATTAAATGATGATACAACCATAGAGAGGAAATAAAAATACATTAACTGCTTCAGAGTATATGTATTTTTTACTTATTTTTTTTTCCAAGCGAGAGAAAGCAAGCACATGCACGTGCACACTAAATGCAGGAAGTAGGGGGTGGGGGGAATAGCAGAGGGAGAGAGAGAATCTCAAGTGGACTCCATACTGAGCGTGGAGCCCCATGTGGGGTTCAATCTCATGACCCTGAGTTCATGACCGGAGCTGAAATCAAGAGTTCGACTGAGCCACCCAGATGTCCCCAGAGTATACTTCTTTTTTTAAATTCATATATTAAAATTTTGGAGATAATCTATTTTTAGTTGTCTTTTATGATTGCTCTATTATTCAAAAAATACATAGCATATGACTTAGAATGACTAAGTATATCAGAATATAAGTATTCTTATGACTAAGTATATAAGAATGAACAAAGAAAATGTATATGTGTCTACATGTGTGCAGAGTTGTACACTCTTTTCTTCACCATTTTATCAGATTCCAGTGTCTTGTAATAGAGAAGACTCAGGTCTCTTTACATTCCTCCATTTCTGTTCCAGGGCAATAGTATTTCCATGCTGTGATTATTTTGTGTCTCGTATTTCACTGTTCTTCCATGGATAGAAGAAATTTATTCACATGGGATGGGATAAAAATGTGTCAGGTCAATGTCTTTACTCTGTGCTCATATTCCACCACTAAATCACTGCTGATCCTGCCAAAACAAGAAACTAGTTCATTGATTTACAATATGAATGGCCTCTGTCTGTTGGTATAAACACACAAAGCAGAGAATCTTTCAGAACTTTGTAATGAAAAGTCTTGGATGTGAGATGAATGACCTACAAAAGATGGGGAAATCTACCCCTTTCTTCACCTCAGTAATCTCTGTTCTGTGAAGAGAGAGTTGATTTCTGCTCAAGGGATATAAAACTGCCCATCTTCAGTTGCATCAAAATTCTTAGCAATACCAGGGGCCCTGAATGAATTAAGCTTTGTATATATTTCTATAAAGAAAGGTGTTTTTTTAAAATAAATGCTCAAAGTTTAACTACAGGTGTGTGTGTGTGTGTGTGTGTGTGTGTGTGTGTGTGTACACCTGTAATTAAACAGTTTTCTTTCACTAATACCTTCTCAAACAAATTTTGTGTCTTGCTACATTTCTCATTTTATAGGAAAGATCACAAAAATCACTCTGATTTTTCCTTTATAAATTTTATTAGAGTTGTTCCAACAACAATCTTTGATCTCCAAAGTGTACTCTACTTTTCAATATTACAACCTAATTTAGCCTAAGTTGTTCTATAACTCACTCAACATTCTTAAAAAAGGATTTCTGATCTGCATTTATCTGACAAGGTGATGCATCTTTTTGAAGTTTTGTCTTCCATCACATCATGATGGCCTGTCACTCATGTGACAAGGAGTTTAAGATGAATGGAGTTAAGGAGAAAGGTCAAATAAAAGGCACTGCCAGGCTCTAGCATGACACAATCCATCAAATGAAAGAGCAAAACCTCTTTAGCTTGTAAGCATTCACTTACAAATTGTCAAATGTTCATGATAGTCTAAACTTCTGGGATAAACTGAAAGTGAACCTTGGTTTCAAAAATGAGAAGTGGCACTAATTTAGTGAAAATAAAAGTGAGCAACAGATCTTTCATCTTCAAGCATTTCTTTTTTTTTTAAATGGACATCATACTAAATTATATCTTCAAAATTTTGTTTTATTTCAGTGTTTGGCTTGATTTAGATTTATAACAAAATGCTTCGATGTTAGGAAATTGCCTTAAGTGTACTTCCAAGATAGCACCAAATTTAATTCAGTGATATCAGCAGGTAAGAAATGAACTCACTTGCTCAGGTGTTCATATGTGCAACTTTGTCTATCACTATCTTAGAGCAAAAGAGTTGGTGAAAAGATCAAGGATCATAAATTTGGATATTTTCAGGGGAAAGTAGTTGTGTTCTAATGGGGAAAAAGTGGTTATGGATGGCCAAACGGACAAATGTGATTGTAGTCAAATGACTAGTTGGATTTACTATAAAAGTTGAGGTTGCAAAATTACATGTTAAAATTGGTTTTAACTTTTTCACTTTCTAATTACAAAATTTGGAATTGATATTCATATTGACCTTGAGAGAAATAATTATTGTAAAAACTCTAAGTAGTTAACAACCACAAAATAGTAATACCTTGTTAAAAAGGTTACATAATGCCTGACTTTTGGAATCCCAATAAAAACTAATGGAAAAAGATCAATCAGCAGGAAAAAATAATTTGGAAAAAAAAAGTCCATTTTGTACAGCAAATTTCTTACTCTTTACTTGAGAAAAGGGCTGTCCTGATGATTCCAAGAAAATCCATTCAAATTTCCTAATTAATGTTATTTATGCTGGTGATTCCAAGAAAATTCATTCAAATTTCCTAATTAGTGTTCTTTGCAAGTTAAAAAAATCACCTGAACTTTAACTTTTTATTTCACTAAATGAAATTTTCCCCATGCCTATATTAATGTCTTTTATTCTCAATTGTGGAATTAAAATATAATCATTCAATATATTCAAACTGATCTTAATAGTACTTCCAATAGAAATATCTTTATATTTTTAATTTACACTAGTTTACTAATTCCATAAGCAAGGCTGGTTTATTAATAGAGATTATTCATATTTTAAAGTAATTCATTATAAGCATGATTTAATACAAATTTTTAATCACTTCTCTTGTGCTATATAAAATTTCCAATTTATATCAGGTACTTCCATATAAACACAAAATGAGGACAATCTATGTATGGAAATTATTTGTATATTGTTTGTAGTGACCCCATATATTTTATTGTATATCATAAATATCCTTCCCCTAGGACTGGGTTTTAGATGCATATAATAATCATTGTGTTTTCTTACTTCACTTTGTTTTTTACTTCTTAGTCAGCATCTCAGATAACATTTTTGATCAGTTTGTGAGAAATGCACACTCATTATTATTATAAATTTTGTTAAGGAATTTTATCATACCTGAGAATTGAGATATTTTGATAAATTTCTACTATCCCAATTTTTATGATGTGTTTTTTTTTTTTTTTAAAGGAAATCAGTTACTTAGGAATGAGGTAAGAACTTGTCACTAGTGGGGCAGATAAGTATTTTCCAAGTAAAAAATGTTAAAGAATTATTCATAACTTTTACATGGTGTGTTTTTATTTTTAAAGTTAATGTTCTCAGATGATATCTAATCATTTCTTGGGTACACTTTAGAAAAGACAGTTCCAAGATACCAAATAATAAGATCACAAATAAAATTTTCAATAATATTACATTATTGAGAATCTGATATCACAGGAAAAAAATTACAAGAAAAAATTTGAAAAAAAAGTTTTACCCTTTGCCTTGCAGCCACACTGTCCTCACATACTACTGAGAAGTAGACTTTTTTGTTGTTGTTTTTAGTAAGATCTAACCACTACAGAAACATTTCAAATATTTTACATTATTAATGGACTGATCACAATGCATTTAGCAAACAGTATCTGAAAAGAACTACTATTTGCCATGAAACCATTTCTGCGGCTGCTTAGAGTGGGCCAACATTTTTGAGTAATAAAATTAAGCTGCTCAAGTGTAAGGTGACAACAATAAGCTGTTTTAGTTGTGACTGAAATTATAATTTCATCGGAGACACTGGATCAGGTAGGTAATGTCTCTTTGAAGTGATTGTCATTTAAGAATCCTACATTTCAAGCTGACAACCAAGATACATGGAAGTTGATGAGCCACCAAGCACCTCAGGGCTACTTATTTCAAATCAGATGGAACACAGGAAGGAGGCATAGCCACCTGTCACATCATAACATAGTTGAACATATTGGCAAGGGAAGAGGGTTGCAGGCCCAAAGAATAAAAAAAGAAAAAGACGTAGTACATAAAATGATGATTCATAGTACTTCATTCCAAGATCTGGCTACTTGCTTTCTACCAAACACCTATAAGAGTTGCATATATTTTAAAATGAAACTATGGCAGATTGTACAAGATTAACTTTATAGAATGATAGAGCTTTAAATTATTGCTAACCATACTCTTCTAAGGCCAAACAGCTTGTTGTAGGAGATAATCAGTGTCTCCAGTGCATAATAAAATTTGAAATTATACACATAGTATCGAAGTGTTTTTAAGAATAAAATTTTTAAAAATAACTTGCTATTCCAATTAAAATAATAGAAAATTAATAGGTTAATTAAAAGTACACATTGAAAAATGTCTTATATTTAAAAATAGTCCTCTAGTGTTATAGGAATGTTCCATTTTCCCAGTTTTATTGAGATAAAACATAATGAGTTACGTACATATTGCAAAGTGATTGTAAGTTCAGTTACCATCTTCACTTTATACAGTTAAAAAATTTTTTATGATGAGAACTTTTAGATTTACTGTCTTAGAAACTTTTAAATATAAAATACAGTATTGGTAATTATAGTCACCATGCTGTACATTATATCCCCCCACATTATCTTCTAACTGGAAGCCTATATATTTTGACTACTTTTACTCATTTCTCTACCCTCTAACCCTCACTTCAGGCAAACACTGATCTATTCTTTCTCTGAGTTTATTTTTTTTAAGAATCCACATATATTTAAGATAATATAGTATTTGTCTTTCTCTGTGTGATTTACTTCACTTAGCATAATGCCACAAAGCCCATCCATGCTGTCACAAATGACAGGATTTCTCTTTTTATGGCTAATATATACACAGACATACACAACACATATACACACGCATATATACTAATACACACACACACACACACACACACACCACAGTTACTTTATCTATTTGTCCATGGATACTTAAGTTGGTTCCTTTTCTTGGCTATTGCAAATAATGCAGCAATGAACATAGAGATGCAAATATCTCTTTAACAGAGTGATGTTTAAAAATTTTTATTATGTTCAATTAGCAAGAATATAGTAGATCATTAGTTTTTAATGTAGTGTTCAGTGATTCATTAAAAATATAAAATTAAAAAAACAAGATGTATTTTGTTTCCTTTAGTTTATATCCAAAAGTGGGATTGTTGGATCAGATGGTAATTCACTTTTTAATAGATTTAGTAGTAAACTCCATATTGTTTTCCATGGTGGCTGTACCAGGTTACATTCCCACCAACAGTAAAAAAGAATTCTTTTCTCCTTACAACCTCACCAATACTTGTTTCCTCTAACCTTTTTCATGACTATCAGTATAACAGGTGTGTAAGGGTATGCCATTGCAGTTTTCATTTTTATTTCCCTGTTGATTAGTATCTTGAGCCCCTTTTCATGTATCTGTTGGCCTTCTATATGTCTTCTTTGAGATATATGTCTCTTCAGTTTCTCTGCTCATTTTTAGTTTTTTTTTTTTTTTTTTGTATTGAGTTGTATGAGTTCTTTATATATTTTGGATAGGAACCCCTTATCAGATACATGATTTGAAAATGTTTTCTCCCATCACATATTTTGTAGATTTCATGAATGCTACATTCGTCTTTTCTAATACATAGTTAATGGGCTAGAGAATGCTTTTAGAAGAACAATACTTCTTACCATGTACCATGATTATATTGCGAAGTATGGTGCTACAGACAGAACATGACTACAGACATGTTTACAAACAGTGATTGTGATGACAGGAAAATAGTACACTGAGGTACTATTTTGTAAAAAGAAAAAAATTAAGTTTTCATGTAGAATGTAATTAATATTTTTTACAAAACTGTATTTTAATAATGTGTGAGAAACTAAAACTCATATATAAAAGCAATACCCTCTCTTCAAAAAGTAAGTTATTTGGGATCCCTGCTAATATTTAAGCTGAATTGCTATTGTTATTCTTCAGGCCTCCAGCAATTGCTGTTCTACTACGAATCAGAGATCTGTAGCCCTAGAACAGAAAATAGCATAAAATGTGCATAAGAAGTTTGCAGAATATTAGTCAAAGTTAATAGTTATATTCTAGGACACTGAGTTTGAATCTTAAGATGACTATGTAGGTCCCTGTTATAATAGTGGGCTGACTATATAATTAATCAGCTCCTTGATTTATGAAAATATGTTTAAATTCAGTAATAGTTGATGCTAAACCAGATGTAAAACCCAAATGCACTAATCTTTACAAAGTCAATGATCAATGACTACCAAAAATCAGCAAATTTTTCACATTATTTTTATAGACAGGGAAGGAAAAAGCTAAAAATTTTTATAATGTAGTGTTGTTTTTTTCTCTAACATAACAGTTTTATGCAAGTAGCTGCCTCCTCTGTTGTCTGGCCAGGCATGGAACTCCCAGAAGTTAGCAAGAGAGACTCTGAACTGAATTTTCTGTCTAGTGTGACACATCACCACAAATTGTTTTTAGCAAATTTAGTTACCTACAGCAAAATTACATGAGATTATGATAAAAATGTAATTGCTTTGATCATTAAATCTGAGGATAAAACATCCAAGCATAGCCAAGTAGCTGACAAGTGTCTGAGGCTGTTCAGGCTGCTATAACAAAATACCTTAGACTGGGTGTCTTAAACAACGAATGTTTATTCCCTATGATTCTGGAGGCTGTGAAGTCCAAGATTAAAGCACCTGCAGATTTAGTGTCTGGTGAGAATCTGCTTCTATCTTCATAGATAGGCATTTTCTCACTGTGTCCTCACATAAAAGAAATGGCACAAAGGGAAAGAGAGCTCTAACCCTGTTTCTAAAGGCTTCACTTTTACATTCCCACCAGCAGTGCACAAGAGTCCCCTTTTCTGCATACCCTCACTAACACTTGTTATCGTTCATCTTTTTGATGACAGTCTAACAGGCCTGAGGTGATATGTCACTGTGATATGTCATCATCTTGCAAAGACACACTTCCTGATACCATCAGATTTGGGTTTGAATTTTAACATATGAATTCTGTGGAAACACAAACATTTAAGTCCATAACAGAACTAATGCTCTGAGAGACAAAGCCAGAGAATAGAGAAGATGACTTACAAAGTACCTAAAAAGAAATATAAGGCAAATAACATTCATTACTTGAGGTAATGCAATAAAATATCATCCCTGCAAAGGAAACTGACATGTTTTTTGAGTCCAAGTGGAAGAGAAAGCTTTAATGGAGGCAGCTTATTTAGGAACAATTCTCCATTACTATATTGACATTCTTACATTATCTTAGCGTATGGAAGAAACTGATGTTCTAAGCGTTAGATTAAACCAAAAGAGAAGTTAAAAGTAAATACAGAATTTGGCATTGCCAGTGGGTTTAATAATTGTTAGTTAACAGCACATTTGGTAGATTTTGTGCTTTTATGTGTCATGCCTGGAATTAAGTGACTTGTAAGGAATCATACCCCTTAGGGTTTCATGAGAACACAGATACCTCATAACAAAGATATTCTGTGTTCAATTCCTATGTGCCACAAGCAAGAGGGAATTATGTATAGAACAATTCTCCTAAAATGCTGCATGAACTTGCTTTGAGATCAGAGCAAAATATTTATGTTTCTTTTGTTTGTTTGTTTTTAAAGATATTATTTATTTATTTGACAGACAGAGATCTCAAGTAGGTGGAGAGGCAGGCAGAGAGAGAGAGAGAGAGAGAGAGAGAGGAGGAAGCAGGCTCCCCACTGAGCAGAGAGCCCGATGCAGGGCTCGATCCCAGGACCCTGAGATCATGACCTGAGCCGAAGGCAGAGGTTTAACCCATTGAGCCATCCAAGTGCCCCAAAATATTTATGTTTATAGTATGTTTAAAATACAATAGAATCCTGAAAAATTTTGTACCATCATAGAGTGAATGAATTTGTGTCCTGGCATAGCTTAGTTGTAACTGAATAGATTTAAAAGCTCTTTCAAATGTTTGGGAATGTTGCATTATTATTTTAAACAAACACAGATTATTTGCAACTGGCTACTAGTCATAGTTAAAAGTGTCTACTAGTTAAAATTTAAATGTTAAAATGCTGTGTTCACTGAATTTTTCATTATTGTTCACTTTGGAAAATGTCTGCGATAGACATATAAACAAATAATTCCAATGTTTGATAATTATTGTAAAACTTTATAATTCAAAATTCAACTAGGTAAGAAAGTCAAAGAAACCACATAAGATTTTTTTAAATTAATGTGTGTGAGAGAGTAAAATAAAATATTTACAGATAAGAAAATGTGAGAGGGGCACCTGGGTGGCTCAGTGGGTTAAAGCCTGTGCCTTCGGCTCAGGTCATGATCCCAGGATCCTAGGATCGAGCCCCACATCAGGGAGCCTGCTTCCTCCTCTCTCTCTGCCTGACTCTCCACCTACTTGTGATCTCTTTGTCAAATACATAAATTAAAATTCTTAAAAAAAAAAAAAAAGAAAATGTGAGAGAATTTCACCCAAGTTTAACATGTATACTACCAGAAATGGTCAACCATGGAAACTTGGGTCAACAGGAAGTAGAGTATGATGAAAAGAAAAGATGAGAGACATAAAATTTGTCATCTTAATTTCTTTAAAATAAAACTCTTCATAGTAAAACTAATGTATTTTACTTGAAGGTTTACTTCATATAAAGTATATGACAATACTAGCATAAAGCAGAGAGGATATAGAAATTTGAACATCAACCCACTGTACCCAACTGTCATTAATAGAATATTGCACTAATAACTATACAAAACACATCCTGATTTTCAAGAACAGATGGAATTTTACTATGATACCACTTATGCTGCACCATAAAATACACTTCAACATACTGAAATTTTACAGAGCATATTTCTGACTCAACATACATAAATTAGAGTTTGATGAGAAAATGTCTAGGAAAATGCCAAATATTTGGAAATTAAGCAATACATTTCAAAATCACTCATGGTTTGAAGAAGAAATAAGAAGAGAGATTAGAAAATATTTTCACTTGAATAACAACAGGGAAATTGGTTTGTGGAATGCAGCAAAAGCAATATTTGAAGCATTTATGTAGCTTCAATGTTTATACTAGAGTAAAAGGTTAAACTGTACAATGTAATGATGTAAAATATATATGCATTATGAAATGATTACCACAATCAAGTTAGTTAACACATTCATCACCTCTCATATCTTTATTGTATTATCTTTTTTTGTGTGTGGTAAGAACACATAAGATCAAATTTCAAGTATGCAACGTAGTGTTATTAACGATAGTCACCATGCTACATACTTTAAAAGTCCTCCCTAAGCTGGGAAAAAGATAGTAAACTGAAACAATGTAAGTAGAATAAAGGAAATCATAATTGCAGAAATAAATAAAATAGAAAACAAATAATATAGAAAATTAACAAAGCCAAAGTTGATACTTTGAAGATAGTAATAAAAGCGATAAACTCCTACAGGAAGTGAATAAGAAAACAAAGAGAAAAAAAATACAATTACTGATATCAGAAATAGGAGGAGACATTATTGTCAATCCTACTAAAAAAATTGTAGTTACACCAATTAATACAACTCAGAATAAATGGACAAATTACTTAAAGAACACAAATACCAAAACTTAGACAAATTTAGAGAGAATTGGCATGGCATTATGCCAATTTAAACACCGCATTATGACACAAAACTTTGTCTAAAAGTAAATTCAGTTACAAAGGTTTAAATGAATTCTATTAAATATTTGTGGGTAAATAATACCGTTCTTATCCAACTTCTTTCAGAAATTGGCAGAGGAGAGAACCCCCCCAAATTTGTTTTATGAGTTTATCCAAACCAAGAGCCCAAAACTTCCAAATACTTTACAATACGAGACAATTAATGAATAATAATCCTTATGAACACAGACACAAAAATTCTTAACAAAATCTTATCAAATTGTATTCAGCAATATATAAAAGTTATTATAACCATATGATCCAGTGGATCTTATTCAAGAACTGCAGTATCAGGCTAACATTTATTATCGATTAATGTAAATCAGTCTAGTGGCAGAATAAAAGAAAAAAAAAGCAATATGATAAATTCAATAGATGTATAAAAACCATTTTACCACAATCAACATCCCCTTGTGATTTAACAAAGAACTACTTGGGGCACCTGGATGATTCAGTGGGTTAAGCCTCTGCCTTCGGCTCAGGTCATGGTTTCAGGGTACTGGGATCGAGCCCCATATCGGGCTCTCTGCTCAGCAAGGAGCCTGTATCCCCTCTCTCCTTCTCTGCCTGCCTCTCTGCCTACTTGTGATTTTTTGTCTGTCAAATAAATAAATAAAATGTTAAAAAAAAAAAGAACTACTTAACACTGTATTAGAATTCCAGTCCATCTAATAAATGAAGAAAAATAAATTTTTAAAATATCAGAAAAAAACAAAACATAACTGTAATTACTGAAAGATGACATTACTATCCCTATACAAAATTCTATAAAATATGCAAAATTTTAAAAAGTGAAATTAGCAATGCCCAGAACATAAGGTCAGAAAAAAAATCAATTGTATTTTATAAAATAACAAAAGTTTGAAAAATGAAACAGTTTTAAAAAAAACTCCTTTACACTATAATAAAAAAAAATAGGAAAAAATCTCATGAATGGTTACAAAACTTACCGAGACTACTGGATTTTAAGTAGGAGTTCACAGATTCACAGATTTATGAATAAAAAGACTCAATATTATAATGTGCTAATAGTCCACAAGTAGGTCTATAAATTTTCCTCAATCTTAATAAAAAATTCCCATAGGACTTGTTTTTTTTTAATTAAAATTGACAGCTGATTCCTTTTTTATAAATTGTAAAGATAACTGAGCAAAGAAATTTTGAAAATGTAGAGAAAATTATAATATTGAGATAGGCAAATCCTTGCCTTTTTGGACACAAAAAGCACTAATTGGGGCGCCTGGGTCGCTCAGTGGTTTAAGCCTCTGCCTTTGGCCCAGGTCACGATCTCAGGGTCCTGGAATCAAGCCCCTCATCGGGCTCTTTGCTCAGCAGGGATCCTGCTTCCCCCTCTCTCTCTGCCTGCCTCTCGGCCTACTTGTGATCTCTCTCTCTGTCAAATAAATAAATAAAATCTTTTTAAAAAAAAATCATTAATCATTAAAAATGATAAATTTCAACAAAGTTACAAACTTCTGCTTCTCAGAAATATCAACTGAATAAATGGGTGAGCCATACTGGAAGAAAATATTATCAATAATATATCTAAAAAAGAACATGTGTCCAGGAAACTGCATAGATTTGAAAAAGACAATGTATTGAATAATGGACAAAAAAGCTGAATAGGCAATTGTTATAAATTATATTTAAAATTGGAGGAGGGCAAGATGGTGGAGAAGTATTAGACCCTGTTTCAACTGGTCCCCTAAAATGAGCTAATTATCTGCCAAGCACTCTGGACACCCATGAAATCAGCATGAGATATAGGATTATATACTTCTGGATCTCTAAGGGGTAGAAGACTCCAGTGGAGAGGTAAAGCGGCATGGGAATGATTGGACTGATATTGGAGGAAAAACAGAAGGGGGAGAGAGCCACCAGAAGTGACCCATTGGCAAGTAATACCACAATACGAGAGTGACCTGTGATTAGGGACCAGCATTAACTTGGAGTCTGGTTAAAAGCACTCAAAAAGAGCAAAGGGTCTTAAGGAGCAACTGGTTGAATCTGGTGGTCATAGGCATGGACCTAAACTCACGGTCCCAGGACAACTACCTCCGGGGACCACCCGTGCCAGAAAGAGTGTGGTGGAGCTCATGGGGTTGTGCACCTTGCATCATGGCTCAGCTGGGCACACTCCCACCCCTGCATGAGTGAGTCTGGTGATGGCAGCAGCCTGTGCTCCCTAGAACTTTTGTGCACTGTGTGACCAGGGTCTGACCCACTCCCTGCGCCGGCGCCTGAGAAAGCTCCATCCTGGTGCTAGTCAGTGGTCGCTAGGACAGCTGATGGTCTGGACTCTTCCAGACAGGGCGGAAAGGAACTCAGTGCGATCTCTCACTGCAGAAACCTGAGGTCTGGTCCCCAGCAGTCGCAGCAAAGGCAGCCACGTGAAGTAAGCTCCCTGGACCAATACTGCTCACAGCTTTAGTAGCACAGGGGTGCAGAGTCAGCACTTCAGGCGGCCCCTGAGACTGTGGCTGGGGATATGCTCTGCCTTTGGGGGGTTGCACGGCTCAGAGGAGTTTGCAGAGGGGGAGTCTATATGTTCTGGACCACCTAAAGGGGAGCAGACCGAGGCTTCTCTCTGAGACAGACGTCTGGGTGCAGTTTGCTTTCCACTAAACCTCCGAAAAGCCACAAAAAGCTGCCAAAGAACAAAATCCTCCAGACAACAAAAGCCTGAAAAACCAGTTTCCACATAGCCCAGACCCTCCATAGGGAGAAGGAGGACTCAACCCAAGCAAGACTGATTGAAAAACAATGCATCAGGCCCCTCCCCCAGAAAGCCAGCTGAAAGAACGAGAGGACAACCACCACAGGGACCCCATAAAACTGTAAAACCCCAATATCAAGGGAAAACAAGCTCCCGGTATTGCCCTAAAACCTGTATATTTCATAGATACAACTTTTATTTTTAATTCATTCTCATTGTTCCTGTTCTGCTTAATTTTTTTAACCTATTTACCATTACAACTAGAGGGTTAATACAACATATTCCATAATAACCTTTTAACTTGAACTTTTTTCAAACATATACCTATTTTAATTTTTCTTTTCTATTTTTTTAACATCTAATTTTATTTTTTTCACTAAACAAACACCTACCATGTATCCAACACCTATGGATGCATTCCACAGTACCTGTTCAGTATTCTCACATATTGAATCTCTACAACAGTTTTATGGAGAGAGTCATTAATATTCCCAACCCTGCTCTCACATTTTCTTTTTTTTTTGTTTTTCTTTTCTATTTTTTAATATACATATAGATATAAGCTTCAAGGTAATCCTCTTTCCCCAATCAATACTAATACTACCACTATATATAAACCAGTTTTAATCTCCCTTTATCTCTGGAAAGTTGAGTCCTTTAACAAAGATATCAAGATACACCCGGAAAGAATCAAAATAACCTTCCTCACCCACATCCAGGATTGATAAGCACCCTCCCATCTTTTTGCACTCAGTGTTTCTGTGTATTTGTTTCTTTTCTGCTATTATATAAATCTTATACCTGGGGTTCATTTTGGCTGAGTTCCCTCTTTTATTATTATTATTATTATTATTATTACTATTACTATTATTATTGTCTCTCTCTTTCTTTCTCTCTTTTTTTCTTTCTTCTTTCTTTTTGGTGGTGACTTCCAATTGCTCAGAAGCGTTCCAGGATGCCCCTTGCCTGGATCACAGTTGATATATTCAGCTAAACATCCCCTTAACAACCTCTCACAAAAATGACTAGGAGGAACACCCAACAGAGGAAAAATCCAGAGATTGTGCCTTCTCCATCAGAGCTATTGGATATGGACATAAACAATATGTCAGAAAGGGAACTCAGGGTAACAATTATCCAGGCAATGACTAGGTTGGAGAAAACCATTACTGACAACATGAAATCTCTAAGAGAAGAAGTGAAAGCTGCCCAGGCAGAAGTTAAAAATGCTATGAATGAGATCCAATCTAATATAAATACTCTAACAGCTAGGGTAACTGAGGCAGAAGTTAGAATTAGTGATCTAGAGGACAAACTGCTAGAGAAAAAGGATCAGGAGGAGGCCTGGAACAAACAGCTTAGAATCCATAAAAACAGAATTAGGGAAACAAATGATGCAATGAGATGTTCCAATGCCAGAATTATTGGTATCCGTGAGGGGGAGGAGAAAGAGAGAAGACTAGAAGATATAGCTGAACAAATTCTGGACGAAAATTTTCCCAATTGGGGGAATGTAACCAGTGTTCATGTCCAAGAGGCAGAAAGATCAACCCCCAGATCAACAAATCTAGAAAAACATCAAGACACTGGATTTTGAGACTGATGGATAATTTTAGAAAAGAGCTTTTGAGAGCAGAGAGGGGGAAGAGATTCCTTATGTACAGAGGAAGGTCCATCAGAATAACGTCAGACCTGTCCACAGAAATCTGGCAAGCCAAAAAGGTCTGGCAAGACATATTCAGGGCACTAGATGAGAAGAACATGCCCCCAAGAATACTTTATCCAGCAAGGCTGACATTGAAAATGGATGGAGAGAAAAAGAGCTCCCAAGACTGGCAAAGTTTAAAAGCATATGTCACCACCAAGATGGCACTACAAAAAATATTAAGGGGGGGGGTACTACAAAAGAAGAAAGAACTCAAGAGTGTCATAGAACAGAAATTTACAAGACAACCT
>NW_019154103.1:29019570-29097998 GCF_002288905.1 Enhydra lutris kenyoni
AGAAAGAACTCAAGAGTGTCATAGAACAGAAATTTACAAGACAACCTATAGAAAAAAGGACTTCACAGGCAACATGATGTCAATAAAAACATGTCTTTCAATAATCACTCTCAACATGAACGGCCTAAACGCTCCCATAAAAAGGCACACGGTTGCAGACTGGATAAAACCACAGGACTCGTCCATATGTTTTCTACAAGAGACACATTTGGAACCTAAGGATACATCCAGACTGAAAGTGAAGGGTTGAAGAAGCATCTTTCATGCCAACCGGCCTCAAAGGAAAGCTGGGGTAGCGATTCTCATTTTCAGATCAATTAGATTTTTTTTTTTAGATAAATTAAATTTTAAACTAAAGGCTGTAGTCAGAGATAAGGAAGGACACTACATCATTGTTAAAGGGTCTATCCACCAAGAAGATCTAACAATTGTAAATATTTATGCCCCCAATACGGGAGCAGCCAACTACATAAGACAACTGTTAATCAAGGTAAAGAGTCATATTGATATGAATGCATTAATAGTAGGAGATCTTAGAAGTAGATCTGTCAGAAGTAGACAGATCATCCAAGCAGAAAATCAATAAAGAAACAAGGGCATTGAATGACACATTGGACCAGATGGACCTCATAGATATATACAGAACATTCCACCCTAAGTCGACAGAATACTCATTCTCAAGTGCACATGGAACTTTCTCCAGAACAGACCACATACTGGGTCACAAAACAGGCTCAACCGATACCAGAAGACTGAGATTATTCCCTGCATACTCTCAGGCCACAATGCTTTGAATCTGGAACTCAACCACAAGAAAAAGTTTGGAAGGAATTCAAACACTTGGAAGCTAAAGACCACCCTGCTTAAGAATGTTCAGATCGATCAGGAAATCAGGGAAGAACTTAAACAATTCACGGAAAACAATCAGAATGAAGACTCTTTGGTCCAAAACCTATGGGATATGGCAAAGGCGGTCCTAAGGGAGAAATACACAGCCAACCAAGCCTCCCTCAAAAGAATTGAAAAATCCAGAATACACCAGCTCTCTTTACACCTTAAAGAACTCGAGAATCAACAACAAATTAAGCCAACCCCACACACCAGAAGGGAAATAATCAAGATTAGAGCAGAGATCAATGAGACAGAAACTAGAGATACAGTAGAACACACATCATCAATGAAACTAGAGGGTGGTTTTTTGAAAGAATCAACAAGATCCATAAACCATTGGCCAAACTAGTCCAAAAGAAAAGAGAGAGGACCCAAATTAATAAAATTATGAATGAAAAGGGAGAGATCACGACTAACACCAAGGAAATAGGAACAATCATCAGAAATTATTATCAACAGCTATATGCCAATAAGTTAAGCAACCTAGACGAAATGGATGCATTCCTGGAAACATATAAACTTCCAAAACTGAATCAGGAAGAAACTGACAACCTGAATAGACCAATATCTAGTAACGAGATTGAAGCAGTGATCAAAAGCCTCCCCAAAACATAAGAGCCCAGGACCTGACAGATTCCCTGGAGAATTCTACCAAACATTCAAAGAAGAAGTAATACCTATTCTCCTGAAGCTGTTTCAAAATATAGAAACAGAAGGAAAACTTCCAGACTCTTTTTATGAAGCCAGCATTACCCTGATCCCCAAACCAGGCACAGACCCTACCAAAAAGGAGTATTTCAGACCAATATTCCTGATGAATATGGAAACCAAGATTCTTAACAAGATCCTATATAACATGATCCAGTAGTACATTAAAAAGATTATCTACCATGACCAGGTGGGATTTATCCATGGGATGCAGGGGTGGCTCAACATTTGCAAATCAATCAATGTGATAGAACAAATCAAATAGAGAAGAAAGAAGAACCACATGTTCCTCTCAATTGATGCAGAAAAAGCATTTGACAAAAGACAGAATTCTTTCCTGATTAAAACAATTCAAAGGGTAGGGATAGAGGGAACATTTCTCAACTTCATAAAATCCATCTAAGAAAAACCCACAGCAAATATCATTCTCAATGGTGAAAAACAGAGCCTTACCATTGAGATTAGGAACACGACAAGGATGCTCACTCTCACCACTGTTGTTCAACATAGTACTAGAAGTCCTAGCAACAGCAATCAGAGAAAAAAAAGTATAAAAGGTATTCAGATTGGCAAAGAAGAAGTCAAACTCTCTCTCTTCGCAGACGACATGATACTTTATGTGGAAAACCCAAAAGACTCCACCCCCAAACTACATGAACTCATACAGCAATTCAGTAATGTGGCAGGATACAAAATCAATGTACAGAAATCAGTTGCTTTCTTATACACCAACAATGAAAATATAAAAAGAGAAATGAGAGAATCAATTCCAATAAATAAATTGGAATAAACCTAACCAAAAAGGTAAAGGATCTGTACTCGAGGAACTACAGAACACTCAGGAAAGAAATTGAAGAAGACACAAAAAGATGGAAGAGCATTCCATGCTCAGGGATCGGAAGAATAAACATTGTTAAAATGTTTATACTGCCTAGAGCCATCTGTACTTTCAATGAAATTGAAAGAAATTGAAGACACAAAAAGATGGAAGAGCATTCCATGCTCACGGATCAGAAGAATAAAGATTGCCTACAGCAATCTATACTTTCAATGCCATCCTGATCAAAATTCCACTGGCATTTTTCAAAGAGCTGGAACAAACTATCCTAAAACTTATATGGAACCAGAAGAGACCCCAAATTGCTCAGGAAATATTGAAAAAGAAAAACAAAACTGGGGACATCACGTTACCTGATTTCACGCTTTACTACAAAGCTGTGATCACCAAGATAGCATGGTACTGGCACAAAAACAGACACATAGACCAGTGGAACAGAGTAGAGAGACCAGATGTGGATCCTCAACTCTATGGTCAAATAATCATCCACAAAGCAGGAAATATATTACAATGTAAAAAAGACAGTCTCTTAAATAAATGCTGCTGGGAAAATTGGACAGTTATGTGTGAAAGAATGAAACGTGATCATTCTCTTACACCATACACAAAGATAAACTCGAAATGGATAAAAGTCTTCAATGTGAGCCAGGAATCCTAGAGGAGAACATAGGCAGTAACCTCTTGGACATCGGCCACAGCAGCTTCTTCCAAGATATGTCTCCAGGGGTGCCTGGGTGGCTCAGTGGGCTAAAGCCTCTGCCTTCAGCTCAGGTCATGATCCCAGGGTCCTGGGATCGAGCCCCACATTGGGCTCTCTGCTCAAGCAGGGAGCCTGCTTCCCCCACTCTCTTTCTGCCTGCCTCTCTGTCTACTTGTGATCTCTGTCTGTCAAATAAATAAACAAAATATTTTAAAAAAAGAAGATATGGTCCATATATACAATGGAGTATTATCCCTCCATCAGGAAGGATGAATACCCAACTTTTGTATCAACATGGATGGGACTGGAAGAGATTATGCTGAGTGAAATAAGTCAAGCACAGAGAGTCAAGTATCATATGGTTTCACTTACTTGTGGAGCATAAGGAATAACAATGAGGACACTGGGAGATGGAGAGGAGAAGAGAGTTGGGGGAAATCGGAGGGGGAGACAAACCATGAGAGACTGTGGACTCTGAGAAGAAAACCGAGGTTTTGGAGGGGGGCTGGAGGGTTGGGTGAGCCTGGTGGTGGGTATTATGGAGGGCACATATTGCATGGAGCACTGGGTGTGGTGCATAAACAATGAATTTTGAAACACTGAAAAAAAATCAAAGATTATAAAAATAAGAAAAAAATAAAAATTAAAAAAAACTTTCTGAGTTTCATGTTAATTAACCTATTGAATTTCCAAAAATATTTAATAATTATTATTATATTAAATACATGTTTTCCTCAATGATAGACTATAATTTGATTCTTTTCTTTAAATATAGTCTCCTAAAACTTAAACTTTGGAAAGGTGTTCCCCATATTACTGGAGTCTCATATATTCTTGGTTACAACTCTAAGGAAAATTCTCAAAATTAGTTACCTTTGAATCTTTATTTAGTACTTTACCAATAAGATGCATGCTAAAGGTTTCTGCTAGAATCATAAAATCAAGAAAGAATTGACACAATGCACACTAAGATACATACTAAGAAATTACTAATTCTAATCTTTACCTGATCTAAGCATTCTCACTTAAGATAAATCTCAAATGTTCAAGAGCTTCTTCTTGCATACCTCCAGTGGGTAAACACTACTGCAGGTTTCCCTAGTTAACCTGTTTCTATTGAGAAATTTGTTTTTTTTGGAAATAAGTGTTCCATTACCAAAATAAGTATTTGCCAAAGAGAAAGCATTACAGTTGAGTATCAGTTTCAGTTTTATATTTTTATTGAGACTAAAAATGCCATTATTTGGAAAGAGGGCATTGAGTCTGTAATTAGTACTTTATCAAATGTATGTTATTAGTTTTGCTTGGTTTTTTACTTTTATAGTACTTTTCCTTCATTTATAAGCTTTTAACTTGATGCAGCAAAATTCATAGCCACTATAAATTAAAAAGCTGAAGTATCTGTGTTAATATTTTTATATCTCATAAACATTCTAAATTAAAAAAGCAAAATTATTTTTCCCTGTGTATCAATATCATGTGAGTGATCTTAATAAAGAAACTTTTTTTAACCCTACAAAATACGGTCGGTCATCTGTTATGGAATGGTCATGACAATTCAATGACTTGGACTAGTACTGAATATTTAATTTTGTTGAAAACATGCTTGAATTCAATATATTATAGAACAATAAAAAGGACATTTCCACAAATTACACTGTATAAAAGATGACCCTGAATTCAGTGCACTAGATTTTGCTGAGAGACAATTGTACATGGATCTCTCCAGCTCCCATATATCTTGCAGAGGTATTAAATTTTTTTTCTGAACTATCTTTTCAACTGTTTTTGCTGTACAAACATCCTTGAAATACAGGGATAGTGTATTTCTCTGGAGCAAAGGGCAGACATGATTAGTCCCCATTAAGAAAGATTCAGGCTTCCCAAACTCATGGATTCTACCTGTAATGCAAACCATTACACATGTAGACATAAGTCTGAACACATCTACATTATTTCATGGGACTCAAGGTCAAGTAGAACTGACCCAAAATGCACTAATACTCATGATGCTTGTTGTGATGTGAGTAATAAAATCCTTTCTGCCTAGCAGTCTCAGTCAGCATCCATGAAACTGTGTCTTGCTAACATGTTAGCTTGCAAGTAGGATACAATCTCAGAACTTTCACAATCTTGACAGATTGCCATTGAGAATATGATGTTGACAGAAATGTTTTTCTAAAAAAGGAAGAATGAGGGCCTCCTGGTCTGGGACAAGGAATATAATATGACTCCCTGGGATGTGGAAGTGCATGTTCTTGCCCTAGTAGTGAGCTAGGAAGAAGTATATCCCAATGTCTTAGTGAATGGGAACTGAGGAATTAGTCATTAAGTTATAGTAATTTATTAGAGCAGCCCTAGAAAACTACTCACTATTTGCTGCCCATAATAGGAACCTGTTCTCTGATGAGAATGACTGAAATCAACCTGCTGACTGAAGCTGCACTAAACATTGCTGTACTTAGATCTATCATCAGTCTAGGTGTTGCAATATATCCATCGTCACAGACTGGAACTCTATGCCTCCAATTTTCCATGTTACAGGAGTGATGTTCCAGTTTAATCAGCTAATGCTGTCCATACAACTATGGCCCTTACCATTAATCTGTATAATATCTGACTTTCTGGGTCATTTGCAGTCTGAAAAGGGTATGAATTTCTTGCAAAACCATTCAACAATGGTCTGAGTGTCCTTTAATGGAACTTCCACAGTACCTAATATACATAAGAATCTGGTATTGTTGAGTACTGGAACAGTCTCCTCAAATATCACTCAGAAAGATTTCTGACTTATCTCCATTTCTCTCTCCGGTCTTGATAATACATTTTGGTCATATAAATGCAGTTGTCCCCAGAAAGGATTCATCTCCTCTTATTCCTAGCAGTGATCATAGGGCAATGAAAGAAGTAACAAAAGAAAGAAGTAACAAGTTACGTACACTGTTTGCCAAATTCCCCACAAAGACTTATGTTAGGTACATAATAGGTCTATTAGTTTTAGGAAAGTTCCCTCATCTCTCTGTAGAGAGCCATCTCTACAGTCCTCCTCATGAACTAAAATAAACAATCTGGATTTTTTTTTCCCACCCTCTTTCCTGTGGTAGGCAAAATTATAGGCTGACTTCTACTCTATGCCCTCCCCTACTAGTGTTATCATTGACTTTCCTCTTCTTGAGTGAAATGAGTTTTGAAACTAACTTCTAAACAATAGTATATGGCAAAGTGATTAGATGACTCTGATTTGATTAGGTTACAATATATGGGAGTGGTAATGGGCTATGACTCCTGTGATTATGCTAATAGATATATTAAAACTGTTCTGGTAGCATGAGCAGAGAAAATCCCTTTGTTGGCTTAAAGAAGATGAGATGGCCCACAGAGAGAGCCATGTGGCAAGGAACTGCTCCTAGCCAACAGTCATCAAACAAACAAACAAAAAAGATGGAGAAGGAGGAGGAGGAGAAGAGGAGGAGGACTTCAGTTATACAGAGTTATACAGCCACAATAAATGAATTCTACCAGCAACAAATACAGGCTTGAAAGTGGATCTTTCCCCAGTGAAGCCTCTGATGTGAAGATAGACCTAGATAGCATCTAAATTACCTCTTATCAAGACCGTGAAGCATAGAACCCAGATAAGCTGTGCCCACAATGCCCATATAAAGAAACTATGATATAAGTGTGTGATGGTTGATATGCTAAGTTTGTGGTGATTTGTTATGCTACAATAGAAAAGTAATATAACATGGCTTAATCATCCCATTGGAAATGGGATGATCATATCCCATGGCAAATACCACCTGGTTATTGGAATGGACAAGGACAGGTTGGTCTAACTTCCCTTAACAAATACCTCAAGAACAAAGGGTAAGTTTAGTTATCCAGATCAAACTGGGACTTTAAAGACTTACCAGTAGCAAGGGAGGTGCACCATTAACAACAGAGGCATTGGAGGCAACTGTGACTTTGCTAATGTAGGTCCATTTGGAGGACCCCAACAATTCTAAATCACAATTTCTTTCCAGGTGCAAAATGTTCATCCTTGGGACTATATTTCTTGTGTGAGAGCCAGGCATTAACTTGCCTCCTTTCCCAAAATAGTGATGTGCACTTCAACAGTAGTCATAACAGACTTGCAATTCTTTAAGGAGACACCACCTGTAGATCATGTAGCCCTCAGACACTGAGAAATCTCATCTAAATTATGGAGCTCTGGGCCACTTAGATAATTTCTGGGGGAGGGAGTACTAACTTCTTATCATATACATAGTGCAGGGAATTGTCTTTATAGTGGGAATTATACAATTAGAAAAGGTATAATGAAATGTGTCTATAACTTTACCTAAAGAGATCAATAATCTCAGCCACGGGAGCTATTCAACTCAGACTCAGCTCACTAACCAGGACAGTTGTGGATGAGAGAATTACCTTAGTTGTCCCCTTTGTGAAACAAGTTAAGTATATATATTTTCTGATACATCTTGCTCTAGCTGGATGAATACTTTCACCAAGAGGAAAGGTCAATATAGACATGACAATTAGATGGAGAAAGCCAGCTAGTATCTTAAGTTAGACCCTGATAGTTTATGGAATTTCTTGACAGTTTCGGTCTGAGACACTTGAAGGCATGGTTGAAACAAATAATGCAGGTTGGTCCCACCATGCAGCTTGAAGTCCCATTGGTGTAAACTTAATTGAATTGCTGAATAAGACAACTGAATGGATTAGGTCCCAGTCTCTGACCATCAGGTTAATTACAGAGCCTGATAAAGTGGTTTAGTCATTAAAAAAAAAATTACAATCCCAGGACAGTACAGAAACAAGGAGTAGATATTGTTGGGAGACATTTCTCAAAAGATCTCATATTTCTATACATCTAACAAACACAAACATGTATAAAGATGCTTGTATAGCAAACAATCTTGGGATATAAAGAGTGCATCTCCTTTCAGAGCAAACAGGCATGCTTATTGTTCATTACAAATTATTTGGTTTTTCTAAACTCAGGGTTTCTGCCCTATAACATAATCTATAACCTAACATAACCTGAGTGCAGGCACATATTAGGGTACCTCTGTACCCTAATGGCTGAATAGGACTTCAAATGCCAGAGGAACCAATGCAAATATGGTGTTCACACTTCTTGCTGTTATGTGAGAAACAGTCCTTTGCTCTCATCTGGAAGTCCTGCAGGCACCTTCTGAGAGCATACTTAAAAAATGTGGCAGGCTAACCATTTAGCTTATAAATAGGGTAAAATCTTAAATCTTTTATTGTTCTTTCTCTCTTTTCTAAGATTTTATTTATTTATTTGACAGAGAAAGAGAGCGCACACACAAGCTGGAGACCAGCAGGCAGAGGGAGAGGGACAAGCAGACTCCCCACTGAGCAGGGAGCCCAGTACAGGACTCAATCCCAGGACTCTGGAATCATGACCTGAGCCGAAGGCAGATGCTTAACCATCTGAGCCACTCAGGCGTCCCTTATTGTTCATAACAGATTTTCAAATACCTTATTTATTGCACAATTTGAGAAGGCTTATATTCAGGGAAGAATTTTCATATCCAATTTTAAAATCAGTTAACTTTACTAAAAAAATAGAAAAATGACATTGCTTGCATTTGTATTTTATCAGGAATAAAATATTCCTTTAGCTATGTACTTAATCACTATTGTTTGAGATTTTTTTCCCTCAGTGATGGACCTTATTTAATTATAAGACTTCCAACAACTAACAATTGTCCATTAATTTCTCTATTTACATATAACAGTATTGCCAAATATTATCTGAACAATGGGCAAAAAATAAAAATTGTTTATAGTGTACAAATTAAAGAGTAAAATATTTCTTGAGACACCATGCTTTAAGTAGGGATATAGATTAACATTTTTGAGGGGTGTGTGGGTGGCTCAGCATCCAACTCTTTCTTTCCTCTCCTACCATGATCTTGGAATAGTGAGATGGAGCCCTGAGTGGGGCTCCACACTCAGAGAGGAGTCTCCTGGAGATTCTCCCTCTCCCTCTCCCTCTGCTCCTGCCTCCACTCACAGCCCCCTCTAAAATAAATTAATCTTAAAAAAAAAGATTAACAATTTTGAGAATTTGTATAGATCTATGCCTGTAGTTTTTAGAAGATCACAAAATTCATGCCTTTTGCAACTTAATATTTTCTCTATAATATGATCTATCAGAACATTCACATGTACATCATCCATTTTATCAACTACATAATGTTATGGTGTATAGATATATTGTAATCCATTTAACCATTCTCTTCTGTTGAATAATTTGGTGATCTTCAGGTACTTATTTTTTGACTAATATGAACAATACTGAAATGAACATTCTCATTTCTTATGGTCTCTAGAATAAATTCCTAAAACTAAAATTGCAAGACTAACATATAAATTTGTTCTAATGTTTTTAAAATTCACGTTAACTTATTTCATGTCTAAATTCCCTTCCTTAATTTACAAGAAGTTGAATAGCTATAACTAGGGTACCTTTCTGTCATCAATAGATTGAGCCATGAAAATTCACCAATACTTGTAAAAATGCACCAAAAACTGAACTCAAGTAAATGAAGCTTATCTTTAGAATTAGAAATGAATTGATTTCAATAATTATATATAATAATTATTAATGAGATGACATAAACCTTATTATGATACTAATTCTTCTCAAAATTCATCTATAATCCAATGAAATCTTAACCAAGAGAAACCAAGAATCTTAATCAAAGCAAAATTGGCTATTTCACAAAACCTCATTTTATAAAGGGTATCAAATACAGTTAAGGAGGAAATATGGAAACAGAGTTATTGTTGTCTTCACAATCTTATAAACAACAGAGAAAGTGTTTATGATTAAGAATGGCAGTTGACCTGTACCCCCGAGGCAAATAATACATGTTAAAAAAATAAAATAAAATAAAAAAGAATGGCAGTTGACATGTTGTGCTCTACCTTATTTCCTAAACTTAGAGGGTAAATGAACCAGTTCTTACTGAAGATCTAC
This sequence comes from Enhydra lutris kenyoni, assembly GCF_002288905.1. Classification (NCBI taxonomy): domain Eukaryota; kingdom Metazoa; phylum Chordata; class Mammalia; order Carnivora; family Mustelidae; genus Enhydra; species Enhydra lutris. Next base: position 29,029,726 of record NW_019154103.1, read on the forward strand.
AGGGAGTCATTCCCTTTGTAGGGAACTTTATAAATATTACATTGGGCCATTTATTAGGTCAAATGAACTTATTGAGTTAACCACACCCAGGATTCTATTTACTTTCTATTACTATCTTTCAAAGACCAAACAGAAAAAAGAATTACTATTGGTTCTTTAAACTCTCTTATTTTTCCCCCCTGAAATCTCAATCTTGCACCAATTCCTGTTTTTATACTAAATGCTGATTCAATGTCTATTATATCTCACTATTTATATTTGTGAATACAACTTAATGCTTTGACAACTGGCTGGTTATTTCTCTGTTGAGTTATAGTTGACCCTCAACAACAGAGGTTTGAACTATTCAGGTCCTCTTATATATAGACTCTTTTTGATAAATATAGTACAGTACTGAAAATGTACTTCCCTCTCTTAAAAATTTCTTAATAACACTTTCCTTTCTCTGGCTTAGTTTATTCTAAGAATACAGTATATAATACATATAACGTGCAAAATACATATTAATCTACTGTAACCAGTAAAGATTCTAGTCAACAGTAGGCTATTAGTAGTTAAGTTTTGAGGGAGTCAAAATTATCTGTGGATTTTTGACTATGCAGTCATGTCAGCATCTTTAACCCCTATGTTTTTCAAGGGCCAACTATAATACCATTTAAAAAATCTTCCAATATGTGTAGCTATACTTGAGATTTGATTTGATCTAAATAATATCTTCTTACTTAGATATTCTTTATCTTATTTATTTTCTAGATATTTTCTTATTTAGATATTCATGAGACCAATTTATAAATCTGATATACTCTCAAGTAATAGAGTGTTTATTTAATGCATCAAGAATATTGCAATAGATGGATTTAGTGGACCAATGACCTTACTTTCTGCCATATGAATAATATTATAAGGAATAATCTAAATTTTCCCCAAAATGATACATTTCAACAGGCACATTGATAGACTCTAAGTATAACCTATATAAATGCTGAATTCCTAGTATTAGCAAAATCTTACACTGGCTAGGGATTAATTAGGTGACTTCTAAAAAATACCAGGTGAAGATAGTTTTTCAAATATTATGATATTTTATATGTATATATGTATATATGTATATGTATTTTTTAAGACTTACAGCTAATAGGAAAATATACTGACCTATGTGTTTATAGAGATCTTCTAGATAAACAAAAGCGGAAATGAAAATGCCTTGCTGGAAATCAACTTATATAGATTTCCATCTCACATCCACATTTATAGAACTTACTATCTCATTGTCTCTGTCACTTCCCATTAACTGCGTCAGTGTATCTCAACACTATACATCACATATTACAGGGATGTAATTCAGCGGTGGAAGGGAAAAGAAGATCCTATTTATAGTGGCATTATATATCCACTTTGAATAGAGATACTGTCTGATCAAGTTCCAAGAAAACATGAAGAGAAAAATGGAACAGGCCTCCATCAATATTGCCTTTCAAAATGATTCAGAAATGTGGCAAAACTTGATATGAGTGGATTTCTGTCACATTAAATAAGAGATGTTCTGGGACTTCCTTCACTACAGCAATCTTCATCCTCATGTCTAAATGCAGCCAACGTTATATCAGACATATTTAATGACCTGTTGCTCAAGTTTTCCTTTAGTAATTATATCACCTAGGTAAATAAAAGTAGGAGAAGCGAAATTAAAGGTAATTTTTTTCCTTCATTATCTTGAACATTGAGATCAAGCCTCTTTTTTTTTTTAAAGATTTTATTTATTTATTTGACAGACAGAGATCACAAATAGGTGAAGAGGCAGGCAGAGAGAGAGGAGGAAACAGGCTCCCTGCTAAGCAGGGAGCCTGATGTGGGGCTCGATCCCAGGACCCTGGGATCATGACCTGAGCCGAAGGCAGAGGCTTTAACCCACTGAGCCACCCAGGCACCCCAAGCCTTTTTTTTTTTTAAATGAAGACATATTCAAGATATAAGGTTATTATAGAGAGAAAACAAAGATCAATGAAAGTTTGAGTACATAAACAGCCTGAAATTTTCTAACTATGGAAAGTAATTAAAACACTTTTGGCACTTTCATGTCATATATAATTGTTTTGTTTGGTCAAAAGTATTAGTTGAAATTAGCTTGTCTATGCACTCTGGCCCCAAATTATAATTTGTCTAAAGTTGTTTGATACAACCTATGTTTTAGATGATTATGTTTTTGTTTTGTTTTGCTTTTGCTTTTCTATTAAGGAAGGGTCATAGCTTCTTTCAAAGAAATTAATAAAAGGAAACTACATCTCAGTAATATTGAGATGTTTTTAGAACAAAAATGGATTATTTCATTAGCACTCAAATTAAGTTCTGAATCTATACCTCCCCATCTCATATTATTTTTGGGAAAAAAGTAGACTAAGGTTTATCTTCAATTAAACTGATGACTGAAATAAAACTTTTTGGTATTTTAATGGACGCTGGCATAAAATACTGGCAAAATCCTCATTTGGGTCTACTTTGAGGAATGTTTGGAAACAGTGTTCAAAATATAACATACAAATACCTTGTATAAGCGCTAAAATGTGTTAATTGTCCTACCAGAATTTCATGTGCTATAGGAACTATGCCCTTTTAATTTAAGTAACTGCCTGACAACAGCAGAATGTGCATGAAGAATGCAGTCTGTAGAGATGCTTTATCATAACTAAAATGCTCAACTTTTAAGACTACCTTTAGAAAACAGAAGTAGAATACTTATATCTAGACTATTTGAAATGTAATAAATAATACTTCTTCACTAATTGAATTACTATTTCTTAAATATCAGGAGAAATTTGACACTTTTTTATAAGATAAAAGGCAGTTTTTGTTTGTTTTAAACATAGTCAGGAAATAAGTACAATAATCCATCTATGTATTCTTGCATTTTCATACTAGTTGAGTGCTAGAATTTCTCATTTGTTTTGCAGTTGTCTTTAAAAGGTATTCCTTTTATTTAGACAAAAACTGAAAAAAATCTCCGGTGTTTGTTAAAGTAGCAGAAAAATAGTGATAAAAAAGAACTGATCCTGAGAAATGAGTTGTCCTTTATTTTCTTATATTTCAGTGTCTTTTCAAAGATACAGTATTTAAATTATATAATTTTTAGGGTCTTTGAATATAAATATTCAGTTAGACAGTGACATTTAAATCATTTTTAATAACTATTTATCAATTGAAAGTTTTTCTGATTTACATTTAGAGTTTTAATACTGAAGTGATTCGGGATCATGACAAAGTTAACTTTAAGATAATTTTAGATGATAAGAAAATTCTGACCGAGTTTGCCAAGTGTTTATGCATTTTAACTTTTTATACATATATATACAAAAAAACTATAGAATCAATTCTGGAAAATGGATGTAAAAATGCTAAATTGATTAAAATATATCCTGAGTTTTGGTGATGTTGACAGAAATGTCTAATCATTTACACATAATTCGAATCAGAATGTCTACCTATATGTATTTCTAGGGTAAAAAAAATTTTCAACTAAATCTTAAAAATATTCATGTGGGTATTGAAAGATGAAAAAAGATATACTTGCTTCAAAAAGTGGGGCAATAGGGACACTATCTCAAAAAAGTGGAATGTCTGTGGAATTAATAAAAGTAAACTGAGAATATGAGGAACCTCCATACTGTTTTCCAGAGTGGCTGCACCAGTTTGTGTTCCTACTAACAATGTAAGAGGGTTCCTGTTTCTCTGCATCCTTGCCAACATCTATTGTTCACTGAGTTGCTACTTTTAGCCAGTCTGACAGGAGTGAAGTGGTATTTTATTGTGGTTTTGATGCAATGAGCACTGGGTTTTATATACACCTGATGAATCACTAAATTCTACCCCTGAAACTAATACAAATCAATCAATCAACCACTGAACTGATGTGTGCCTGCTAGGGGAAGGGGCTATCTGTGGGGTTTTATTTCCTATTTTAATTAAACAATGTGAAAACGATTTTTTGAACTATTTTAAAAAAAACCTCTGTCAGTATTAAAAAAGGTAAACTGAGAAGATGAGAGAGTATATCATAGCAAAAGAACAAAAAAACATTGTAAGAACTCCTAAGGAATATAAAAAAAAAATTAGTATCATGGCAATGTTTAGAGAGTGTACTTATTTTTACAAGTATCTTCTACAGTGCGCATATGAACTATATATATAAAAGTACCAAGGTAAATGTTTTTTTAAAAAAAGATTTATTTGAGAGAGAAAGAGAAAGAAAGAGAGAGAGGGAGCGAGCAGGGGGAAAGGGCAGAGGGATAGGGAGAGAGAATCTTGAGCAGACTGCCCACCATGCAGGGCTCTCACAACCCCGAGATTATGACCTGAGCCAAAACCAAGAGCCAAGTGCTTAACCAACTGAGCAATCCAGGTGCCCCCCAAGTTAAATATTTATATACAATATAGTTTGTTTTTTTCCAGTTTCATTGAGGTATTACTGACATATACCTTTGTGTGAATTTAAGGTACAACATGATGATTTGATACACCCATATGTATTGTGAAATGATAACCACTATACAGTTACTTAACATCTCCATTACCTGACATAATTACCTTTTGTGTGTGTATGTGGTGAGAACATATAGATCTATTCTCTTGGCAACTTTCAAGTATATATCATAGTATTATTAACTATGGCCACTAAAGCTGTACATTGTATCTTCAAAACTTATTCATCTTATAACTAAAAGCTTGTATCCTTTGGTCAGTGTTTCATCATTTCTGCCATCTTCCAGCCCCCGGCAACACCATTCTTTGTTTCTATGAATTCAGCTTTTTAATTCTCCATACAAGTGAAATTATATAGTATTTATCTTTCCTCTGTCTGACTTTATTTCATTTAGCAAAATGCACTCAAAGACCATCCAAATGGCAGGATTTCCTTCTTTCTTTTGGCTCGATAATATTCCATTGTAAACACATCTTTATCTTAGCTATTGTGAATGATGCCATAATGAATATGGATGTGCAGACATCTCTTTAAGACCCTGATTTCATTTCCTTTACATATATACCCAGAATTGGGACTATTAGATCGCATGGTAATTCTATTTTTAATTTTTTGAAAAACCACCATACTATTTTCCATAGTAGCTGTACCAATTTATAATCTCACAATGGTGCATAAAGATTCTGTTTTCTCCACATCCTTGCCACCACTTGTGATCTCTTGTCTTTCTGATGATAGCCACTTTGAGGGATGTGAGGTGGCATCTCATTGTGGTTTTGAGTTGCATTTCCCTAATGATTAGTGGTGTTGAATGACTTTTCATGTACCTGTTGGCAACTGGTATGTCTTCTTTGGAAAAAATGTCTGTTTGGGTCATCAAGACCATCTTCTAGCCAGACTATTTGTCTTTTTGGAATTGAGTTGTTTCTTACATTTTGGATATTAACCCTTTAAAAGACAGATGGTTTGCAAATATCTGTAGGTCGCCTTTTCATTTGTTGATTATTTCTTTTGCTATATCAAGTTTTTTAGTTTGATTTATTCCCAAATTTATTTTTTCTTTTGGTGCTAGTGTTTTTGGTGTCATATCACCCAAATTTCTGTCAGAACCTAGGAATTTTGCTGTTTCAGGCCTTATGTTATTAAGCCTTTAATCAATGTCAAGTTAGTTTTTGTGAGCGATATAAGATAGTGGTCCATTTTATTCTTATGTATATGATTATCCAGTTTTTCCCACACCATTTATTGAAGAGACTATCCTTTCCTCATTCAGTACTCTTGGTTCTCTTGCCAAATATTAGTTAACTATAGATGTGGGAGTTTATTTCTGGATTCTAAATTCTGTTCCACTGATCTATGTGTCTATTTCTATGCCAGTATGATTCTGTTTTGATTAATATAGCTTTGTTGTACAGTCTGAAATGAGGAAGTGTGATGCCTCCAGCTTTGTTCCTGTTTTTCAGAATTACTTTGGCTATCCAGTTCCATACAAGATTTAAGATTCCATATATGTTTTAAGATTTTTTTCTATTTCTGTGAGGAGATACCACTGAAACTCTAATAGAGATTACACTGAATCTGTAGATTGCTTTGGGTGGTATGAACATTAAAAAATATTAATTATTCTACAGTTTGCTTCATCAAAGTCTTATACTTTTCAGTATACAGATCTTTCACCATTTTGGTTAAATTTATTCTGAAGTATTTTATTGCTTTTGATACTATTGTAATTTGGACTGTTTTCTTTTTCAGATATTTCAATGTCAGTATATGGAAACACAACAGATTTTTGTTGATTTTTGTGTCCTAAAAATTTACTGAATTAACTTATTAGCTTTAACAGTTTTGGGTGGAGTCTTTAAATGTTTTCTATATAAAAGATCATATCATCTGCAAAGATCTTAACTTAGTATATGTGACCAATAAAAGATAAAATCATATTAACCCAAACTAACAATATGAAGCAAAGAAAATTTTGCATATTCTGGAGTCAGTAGGTGTGCTAATCATTTCATTTCTCCTCTTCTTAATTCTGCTTTATTAGCTGAAGTTCAGCTAAATTTTTGGATAACTTAAGCATTAATTGTTGAGAAACTAGTAAAGCCAATGTTAAAAACATAAAAGTTCATTCGTTGATGGAAATATATCCCTTGCTTCTACAATTTTAAAGGAAATGTGGCATATCTCTTTCACTACACACGGAATCAGTGTTCTGAATGTTCTGAATATGATGATTCACTTTTAGTTTGAGGCTGTTAGAGTCTGAGAATGCGGTATCACCTTAATTTTAAATTTCATCCCATTTTCTGCAGTCTATGTCCAATGGTCTACCAGGTACATTGTTATATAATATGTCTACTCTATTTCTTTTGGTCTCGGTTTATTTTTCCACTTCTTTCTTTCTTCTGCCATTGTTCCTTCTAGTTGAGAATTTGACCATTTATAAATTCCTTGGCTAATTAATTAATTTCCTCAATATTTTTCACTTGGTTGTTTAAATATTGAAGAAGAACTCAGGTAGTAGGTACACCTTCAAGAAGTGAATGTTAAGCCTCTATTAGATTCAGATCCAAAGAATGTAAGTAATGTTAATCTCTGTAAAGTCTCTGTTTAAGGAAACTAATACCACACTGGTACCTCATGCTGAGTGCCTGACTTGTATAGTTATTAAAAACAAATAAAAGCCATCAAAAGAGAAGCATATGTGCCAAACATTGATTTTTATAGAACAACCTTAAGTTGAATGTGCTTTCCATTATTTTGAGCTCCCATAGCCCTGTTTGTATAATTTCTCTATTTGACTATAGTTACTTACAGCTTGTCTTAGTACCTTTAGTAGACTGCAAGTTTCTTGGTGGAGGAGAAAGTAGCACTGTATTATTTGTTCTTTTCATCTTTTAAAGTTGTCCTGAGGGAGAGAACAATATGCTTTGCTTTATTCTGGAGGGAAGTGATCTGCTTGTCCATCTTTGTCCAATTATCTGATTTGAAGGCAAACATCACAGAATTGAGGTTCTTCATGCATTTTAAATGCTTAAAATCAAGTGCTTTAAGTGCTTAAAATCAAGTGTATTTAAAGTGTAAAGCTTTGGGAGCACCTGTGTGGCTTAGTTGATAAGCGTCTGCCTTTGGCTCAGGTCATGATCCCATGATCCTGGGATCGAGCCCAGCATCAGGCTCTCTGGTCGGCAGGAAGCCTGCTTCTACCTTTCCCAATCCCCCTGCTTGTGTTTCTCTCTCCCTGTGTCTCTCTTTGTCAAATAAATAAATAAAATCTTTTAAAAAAATAAAGTGTAAAGTTTTTAGGTAGTCTACCCAGGTTTTAATGGTTAACATCTGGAAATGGTGATGTCTATCTTAACATTTTCAACTGTGGTTCTCAAATGACCTCAACAGATACCTATAGGGATACTCACAGATGATGTACATGAATCTGCATTTTCCACAAGTTCTTCTGGGTTATACCAACGCATACTAAATTTTGAGAATCAAGGATGGCCTTTGAGAGAGTGACTACAAAAGAATAACGCAGGTTCTCTGGGATCAGACAATTAAACTGGTTTTGAGAACATATGCTCTGAACTCAGTGCTGCTCAAAAACTTGGCCATGTTTGTTGGGAGGATTTTGATTAGTGATTCTGTTTCATTGCTGGTAATCAGTCTGATCAAATTTTCTACTTCTTCCTACTTTTGTTTTAGTAGGTTATATGTTTCTAGACATTTGTCCATTCCTTCTAGGTTGTACAATCTGTTGGCATATAAGTTTTTGTAATATTCCCTTACAATTATTTGTATTCCTGTGATGTTGGTTATTTCTCCTCTTTCCTTTGTAATTTTGTTTTTTGCATCCTCTATCTCTCTCCCTCTTTCCCTCTCTATTTCTTTTTTTTCATGAGTCTGGCTAGAGGTTGATCAATTTTGTCATTCTTTTCAAATAATGAGCTCTGACTTTCATTGATCTATTTTTTACTTTTATTTTTGTATCATTTATTTTTGCTCTTTTCATTATTATTTCCTTCATTCTGTTAGTTTTAGCTTTTGATTGTTCTTCTTTTTCTAGTTTCTTTAAATGTAAGTTAAGTTATTTATTTCAGATTTTTCTTGCTCCTTGAGGTAGGTTTGTACTGCTATATATTTTCCTCTCAGAACTGCTTTTGCTGCATCCCAAAGATTCTGGACCTTTGTATTTACATTTTCATTTGTTTCCATATAATTTATGATTTCCTCTTTGTTTTTTGGCTTGGTGCATTGTTTGGTAGCATGTTATTTTACCTCCATGTATTTCTGCTTTTTCCAGACTTTTTATTGTGGTTGATTCTACTTTCACAGCATTATAGCCAGAAAAGATGCATGGCATGTCTTTGATCTTTTTGAATTTGTCTAGACTTGTTTTGTGATCTAATATGTAACCTATTCTGAAGAATGTTCCATTTGCACTTGAAAAGAAGGTGTACCCTGCAGTTTTAGGATGTAATGTTCTGAATTTATCTGTTAAATTCATCAGATCCAGTGTGTCATTCAAAGCCATTGTGTCCTTGTTGATTTTCTGTTTAGATGATCTATCCATTGATGTAACTGGGGTATTAAAGTCCCCAACTATTATTGTATTACTATCAATTATTCCTTTATGTTTGTTTTTAACTGTTTTATGTATTTGGGCACTCCCATAAATATTTACAATTGTTATATATTCATGTTGGATTGTCCTTTTTATTACTATACAATGTCTTTCTTTGTCTTTTGTTATAGCTTTTGTTTTAAAGTCTACTTTTTCTGATGTAAATATTGCTGTCTTGGCTGTCTTTTGACATCATTTGCATGATAAATGTTTCTCCATCCCCTCACTTTCAATCTGCAAGTGTCTTAGATCTGAAATAAGTCTCTTGTAATAGACTGATCTTGTTTTTATCCACTCTGTCACCCTCTTTTGATTGGAGCACCTAGTTCATTTACATTCAAAGTAATTACTGATAGATCTGTATTTATTCCCATTTTATTGTTTGTTTTGTTGTTGTTTTTGTAGGTTTTCTCTGATCTTTTCTTTTCTTGCTCTCTTTCATGATTTGTTGGCTTTCTTCAGTGATATACTTGGATTCCTTTCTCTTTATTCTTTGCATATTTATTACTGGTTTTTGATGTGTATTTACCATTAGGTTTATGTACATACAACATCTTCTGCATATAGCAGTCTATATTAAGTTGATGGTCACTGAAGTTTGAATTCATTCTTTACTCCTCCCCTCTCCATGTTTTAGGCATATAGTGTCATACTTTACATTTTTTTATTTTGTGAGTCCCTTCTTGATATTTATAGATACACTTAATTTTACTGCTTTAGTGCCTCCTACTTCCCTTACTCTTGCTTATTGTCTTTCTGTTTCACTCAGAGTCCCCTTTAATATTTCCTACAGAGCTGGTTTAGTGGTCCTGAACTCCTTTAGTTGTAGTTTGTCTGGGAAACTCTTCATCTTTCCTTCTATTGTGAATGATAGTTTTACTGGATATTCTTGGCTGTAGATTTTTCTCTTCCAGCACTCTGACTTGACCATGCCACTCCCTCTGGCCTGCAAAATTTCTGCTTGAAAAAAAAAATAAATAAAAAAGAACAAAAAAATCCACTATTAACCTTATTGGGTTTCCCTTATACGTAACTGTCTTCTTTTCTTTTGTGGCTTTAATTTTTTTTTTTTATCTCTACCTTTTGCTAATTTAATTACTATGTGTTTTGGTATGGACCTCCTTGGATTGATTTTTTGAGGGGATTTCTGTGCCTCCTGGATCTGGATATCCGTGTCCTTCCCCAGAATAAGAAAGTTTTCCACCGTTATTTCTTCAAATACATTTGCTTCCCCCTTTTCTCTCTCTTCTTCTTCTGGGATCCCTATGATATGAATGTTATTACACTTGATAGGGTCACTGAGTTCCCTAAGACCATACATAATTTTTTCCCTCTCATTTACTCAGCTTGGTCACTTTATGCTGTCCTCCAGGTCATTAATTCATTCTTCTCCTTCCTCTAGCCTACACTATATTCCATCAAGTTTATTTTTAATTTCATTTATTGTGCTCTTCATCTCTTACTGGTTCTATTCTCATTTGAAGTTATAAAATAAAATGAATGTATTAAATGGCTTTACTGAGTGGTTCAAGGGTTGAAGTAATTTCGGTCAGCGCTTGATTTCAAGTGTAAACTGAACCAATATTTTTCTCCCAGAATTATACATTAACAATAGAAAAGATAAAACCCATATGATCATTTCAATAGATACAGAAAAAGCATTTCACAAAGTACAAAATTTACTCATGATAAAAAAAAAAAAACTCAACAAGGTAGGTCTAGAAGTAGCATATCTCAACATAATAAAGGCTCTACATGGAGAACCCATAGTGAACATCATACTCAATGAGAAAAAAATGAGAGCTTTTCCACTAAGGTCAAGAACAAGACACGGATGTCCACTCTCACCATTTTTATTCAACACAGAGCTGGAATTCCTAGTCAGAGGAATTAGACAATATAAAGAAATAAAAGACATCCAACTTGGTAAGAAACAAATGAAACTCACTATTTGCAGATGACATGATGGTCTATATAGAAAACCCTAAAGATTCTACCAAAACACTACTCGAAATCATAAATGAATTCAGTAGTCACAGGCTATGAAATCAATGTGTAGAAATCCGTTGCATTCCTGTACACTAAGAATGAAGCAGCAGAAAATGAAATTAAGAAAACAACCACATTTACAGTTCCACCCCAAACCAACAAAATATCTAAGAATAAACTTAACCAGAGAAGTGAAAGACCTATTCTAAAACTATAAAACTGATGAAAGAAATTCAAGATGACACCAAGAAATGGGAAGACGATTGTTAAAAAGTCTGCACTACCCAAAGCAATCTACAGATTTAATGCAATCCCTATCAAAATACCAACAGTATTTTTCACAGAATTAGAACAAACAATTCTAAAATTTGTTTGGAACCTCAAAAGACCCTGAGTAGCCAAATAATCTTGAATAAGAAAAACAAAACTGGAGCCATCAAAATTTAAGACTTCAAGTTATATTACAAAGCTATTAGTAATCAAAATACCAGCATAAAAAAAAAATGACACATAGATCAATAGAACAGAATAGAAAAACCTGAAATAAACCCAGAATTATATGGGCAATTAATCTTCTACAAAGCAGGAAAATATATCTAATGGGAAAAAGACAGTCTCTTCAACAAAGGGTGTTGGGAAAACTGGAAAACTACATGCAAAAGAGTGAAACTGGACCACTTTCTTACACCATATGCAAAAATAAATTCAAAATAGATTAAAGACCTAATGTGATATTGAAACCATAAAAATCCTAGAAAAAAGCACTGGTAGTAATTTTTCTGACATTTGTCGTAGCAACATTTTTTAAAGCTATATCTTCTGAGGCAAGGGAAATAAAAGAAAAAAAAGCTATTGGGATTACATCGAAATAAAAAGCTTGGACGTGGCAAGTGAAATGATCAACAAAACTAAAAGGCAACCTACTGAAGGGACAAGATATTTGCAAATGACATAGTTGATAAAGGGTTAGTATCCAAATATATAAAGAACTGATAGAACTCAACACCTTAAAATCAAATAACCCAATTAAAGAATGGACAGAAGACAAGAACAAACATTTCTCTGAAGAAGACATACAGATGGCCAAGACACACATGAAAAGATGTTCAATGTCACTCATCATCAGGGAAATGCAAATCTAAACTGAAGTGAAAAAAAAAAAAAACTGATGAGAGAACACTTCACACCTGCCAGAATTGCTAAAATAAAAAACACAAGAAACAAGTGTTGGTGAAGATATGAGAAAAAGGAACCCTCATGCCCTTTTGGTGGGAATACAAACTGGTGCAGCCACTGTGAAAAAACAGTATGGAGTTAAAAATTAACTCCTCAAACAGTTAAAAATAGAACTACCTTAGGACTCAGTAATCACACTACAGGGATTTGTCCCAAAATACAAAAACACTCATTTGAAGGGATGTATGCATCTCTATGTTTATTGCGGCATTATTTACAATAGCCAAATTATGGAAGCAGCCCAAGTATCTATCAACAGATGAGTGAATATAGAATATAAGGTATATATATCTATATTTATATATAGAGAGTAGCATATATATAGATGTATATATAGATATGTACACATACATATACAGAATGGATGCACACACACACACACACACACACACATACACACACACAATGGGTATTATTCAGCATAAAAAAAGAAACCTTGTCATTTGCAACAACATGGACAGAACTAGAAAGTATAATGCTAAGCAAAATAACTCAGAGAAAGACATATAGGATTTCACTCATATGTGGAATTTTAGAGAAAAAGCAAATGAACAAAGGAAAAATAAAAGAGAGTGACAAATGAAGAATAAGATTCTAAACTAAAGAGAACAAACTGATGGCTACCCCAGAAGAGGTAGGTATGGGGATGAGTGAAAGAGGTGATGGGATTTAAAGAGTGCACTTGTTATAACAAGTGATGTAAGGAACTGTCGAATCACAATATTGTACATGTGAGACTAATACAACACTATAGGTTAACTATACTGTACTAATACAACACGATAGGTTAACTATACTGGAATTTAAAAAGCAAGCAAGCAAACAAACAAAAACATAAAAGAAAAATCTGGCTATGTGGAGCTATCACTAGTCTGCAAAATCCAGTGAGTTAATGCAAGACTGCTCAGAGAGATGCCCGAGACTATTCCTAGCTACAATGTATATTGGACTTATCACAATAAGACAAATTCTACACTTTTTCTTCAAGGCAGAGAGGTGTTCTCAAATACTATCTTGGATCATGAACAACGTATGACTCAACCTATGAAAAGCCTGTGCATAGAAAGGAGGAAGGTAGAGCCTTAATATCAGGAACTTGGAAACTTCCTGAACACTCATTTGGAGTTTTAAAATAAAGTAAATGTATTAGGTGGCTTTACTAAATGAAAGGGCTGAAGTAATTTCAATCTATGCTTGACCCAAAGTTCAAATGTAAATTTGAACAAGGTTTTTATCTCACTACATTTTTTTTTTTTTTTTTTTAGAAAAAGAGAAAATCTTAACAGAGAATCCACACCTAGCACAGAGTCCAATGCAGGGCTCAATCTCAAAACCCCAAGATCATGACCTGTGATGAAATCAAGAGTCAGATGCTTAACCGACCAAGCCACCCAGGCATCCTCCTACATTTCTTGACTGAAAGATTTAAAAAGATGTATTTAGGACAGTAAATTTATAGTGTAATATTGTAGTTCTGATTTTATTGCTTGTTCCTCCACAACAGCAGTAAAAATTACTCTAGAAAATGGAATAAACCTTCATTTAGTTATATGTGGTAAAAGTGAGAAAGAATGCAATACTATAATAGTGACAAAATATTTTCAAATATTATCATCCTCTTTATTTTTATACTATCATTTATAAGGCAAGCAGATTCGGTATATATCAAAAGTCTTTATATTTCATGTAATATAAAATTCAACTAACTCAAATTTTTAGAACAAAGGGAATTTTGAAGTCACTTCACTGTGCAATGTGTGGGTTATTCTAGTTTCAAGATAGGCTGATATCTTGGGTTCCAGCTATATACCCAGGACGCACATCACTCCCAGCTCTTTTTTTCTTAATCTTGTATCCATTCTGTGATGGACTCGCCTTTGTATTCCCAAATTGGATGTTAGCATCTTCTACTAAATGCTCCCATGTTCTTAGACAGCAAGAAAGAGAAATTCTGCTTCCTTAACAGCCAAATAAAAGTCATGTAATTGAGACCCATAAACTCTGCTTGCCCTAACTTTTTCATATGGGCTAACCTGGAAAATTCATCTTGTCCAAAAAGATAGGTCATGTTAACTGGATTTAACTAGTCTTAGTGCACCCATTAGAAACAGGAGGAATAGCACATCCTCATCAACATTAGAGGTGGGAAATTCCAGGTACTCTAAGGAAGAGAACGATAAATGATAAGAGGCTAACCAAAAAATGCCCAGTATATTTTTGCAAATGGATACTTTTTCTAAGTTTTTTTGAAGAGAGTCCAAATTTTCTTTCTCATCTCAAAATTGGGCTATAGAAAATTTTCTTACTGTTAACTGAAATTTTCTTACATGGTTAGAGATCCAGCTTTTCATTATTTAATGAACTAAGTAAGTAGTACTACTCATCATCCATAGATCATATTTTATTTAGAGGTAATTTCAACTGCAGAAAACCAACTATAGTGGTTTAAAAATAGGCTTAATGTTTTTTGCTTCCATATAATGTGTAGTCAGAAGGTAGGCAGTTAAGAAGTTGGTTAGGTTTTCAGTGGAATAAGAGCCAGGACATCTGTGATTCCCTCTGCCCTTGGTTACCAGTTGAGTGTAATAATTTTATTGCTCCAGTGACCTTGCCAGCAACAGAAAGAGGAGGGAGGTAGATTAGAATGTAGCATTAGAATTTATTACAACTCGTTGACCACTCCAGCTTTAACAGAGCCAGAGATGAAGACTTTTGTTTTTCTACTAGAGTAAAATCAGACAAGAGAGAAAGAATAGGGAATGGGTGCTAAGTGAGTCAACCTATAATGTCTTCTCCAGATAATATTCTCTATTTTATTGCCCATATCTATTTAGTAACAAAGAAGAGGCTAATCTTAAAGACAACATTAAAAGTCTAAACTGTATTAAGGCTAAACCTAACGTAAAGAATCTAGTAAGAAAACAGACCCACTTAAAGGCTTTTAGGTTTCTTCTATTATGCTAGACTGGGATTTATTTCACAAGGAAATAAAGGTCAGTGAGGGTGCTCTGTATTTACCATTACTGGTAAGTCTACTGGTACAGTCTTCAGAAATAAACTATATATTACTCAGTTATAAGTATAAATGGTCCCATGGTGTTGGAAAACTCAGTTAACTGTTATACATTGGTAGTCACCTTAAAGCCTGCTTAGTGCTTTTTTTTTTTTTTTTTAAAGCACTGGATTTCATATGAACAATAAAGGCTGAACAGTTGCAAGTGCAATAAGAACATACCATTTAGTTTAAACATTCCCCTTGCATACAGGAGAATTTGAGGAAGAAGCTCTTTCTCCTTTTTCTGTTTCAGATTCACTTTCCCAGTCAGGGGGAAGCCTCATGAAAGGATGATGCTTAGTAGCTGATCACATTTTACCAGAATTTAAGAGATATTTTGTGTGTATGTGAAGATACATTCTGTCATTTAACGTCCTCTACACAAAGACAAAAACTCCTCAAATTTCAAAATTAGGGGAAGAAAACCCTTCCTAAAATACTAATGTTTTCAGATAAGACAACCAGTTATATAACCACTTCTAAAGGCACTTTGTATAGTATCAAGGATAGAAAGAGAGGAAGAGAAAAACTGAGATTTTCCCTAACTGACCAACTTGGATACATCTTGATCATAAATCTATGACGTTGGACATTAAAGATGGACCCACACACTAGCCTGAAAGTGGGAAGATTACTGGCAATCACTTCCTTGTATCGAATGCCAAAATCTGTACTATCTATGTAACTGATAACCCACTCTGCCAACAGTGAGTAGTAGGTTCTTTTTAGATGCCCCCTAGGATATGATAATGACTAAACAACTCTTTTCTTATATCTACTCACTTTATTTCTTTAAAGATTGTAATATAAATTCTAGTTAGTTAACATACAGTGCAATGTTAGTTACAGGTGTACAATACTTCAACACTTCCATACCACAGCCAGTGCTCATCAGAGCAAGTGTCCTTTTTAATCCCCATCACCTACCTAACCCATTTCTCCACCCACCTCCACTCTGATAACCAGCAGTTAGTTCACTACAGTTAAGAGTTTGTTTCTTGTTACTCACTTTATTTTAAAAACCGTTTCAAAGTCTGAGTGATGAAAAGTTATGAAAACTACAGCATCATAAAGACAAACTGATCAAACTTGGTTTTTCTCCTATTATGTCATATATTTATATTTATACAATTTAAAAAGTGAATACCATTTTAATGTCTATGCTGGATATATCACAATAAGAGAATTAAAGAGAAAGAGAGCTTGAGAGAGAGACTCTAGAAAATATCAGAGAGAATCAAAATTAGAAGTTAAATGTGCTAATAAAATTTTGTCGGGGTTGAAAATGTTGAAATGAAGAAGTTAGTGGCTAGGAGCTTGGTTTAGAATCAACAGACCATCCAGGATTATTTATTAGCAATGCAACTTTAAACAGATTACTTAGCCTCTTTGAGGTCAATGTCCTCCTGTGTTAATTGAGAAACACTATATCTGGCTTACAATGTTATTGTGAGAAATGAACGGCATCATATCTGTGAAAAGCCAATCCCAGTGCTAGCACTTAATAAGAACTAGAATCATTTGAAGGTTTTATCATTTATCTTACCCAAGCAAAAAAAAAAAAAAAAAAAAAAAAAAAAAAAAAAAAAAAAAAAAAAAGCAGAAATACGCAAATCCTGAAATAAAACTAAATATAAGCTTATAGCTATATAAGATCTACTGCTATTGTAATGTTTAGGAAGGCAAAATGTGAATGAATATGTGCATATAAAATTTAGTAAACTGTATAAATTATAAGGTTTTAAATATCATCTTTAAGAAGAACATACATGAAATGAAACCCAGACTATGGGAAAGGCTGTGTAAGGGAAAACACTGATTTTTTTAATAAATAGAAAAAAAAAAAAAAACCAAGAGAAATATAGTGCATTAAGTCTGTAAGAGGCTGCTTTGGAGTATTCAGATGTAACATGTACAAAAAAGGCATTGTAGATCCTGCTTTGACATTGATAAGAGAAACATGGAACATGTAGATTCCTGTGGCAAAGTCCGAAACATTACAAATGTAATTATCAATGAAGCTTCTTCATTATCCACTCATTCATTCACTTATACTTCAGAGTGGGGGTTTGTCTTTAAAAAGAAAGAACAAGGGCACCTGGGTGGCTCAGTGGGTTAAAAAGAAAGAACAGCATGTGCTACTATATGTTAGTTATCAATTTTCTTTGCGTTTCCTGGTTTGTTCTTTTATTTATTATATAAGCTTATTTCTGAATGAAATCACATTATTCTATTGACTTACAATGCACACCATATTAAGAATTAGACTTTTTAAGGATTTACAACTCCTTGCACAAAACCAAAGTTTGGCTAGGATGTCAGCCATACACTGCTATAGGAACATCAATTTGTTCACACACTTTTTTTATATAATTTTTTAATTCTTTTATAAACATATAATGTATTGTTAGCCCCAGGAGTACAGGTCTGTAAATCGCCAGGTTTACACACTTCACAACACTCACCATAGCACATACCCTCCCCAATGTCCATAACCCCACCACCCTCTCCCTACCCCCCTCCCTCCGGCAATCCTCAGTTTGTTTTGTGAGATTAAGAGTCTCTTATGATTTGTCTCCCTCCCCATCCCATCTTGTTTCATTTATTCTTTTCCTACCCCCCAAGTCCCCCACGTTGCATCTCAACTTCCTCATATCAGGGAGGTCATATGATAGTTGTCTTTCTCCGATTGTTCATACACTTTTGAAAACAATTTAGCACTGTAATAATACCATGAAGATACCAATAAATACAAAATTCATGTCATTAGTCACCTCACAGATGATTCAGTGATGGTCACCCTTAAAGTTTCAAAAGCAAGACCAGAGTCTTAAATTGAATGACTGGTTTTCAGAAGTCTACTTTTATTATTTATTATTACTCTAAATATTGCATGTGTATTTCATAATAAAACAGAAAAAAACTCTGTCAGAATAAAAGTAATCATTATCCCAAGGTGAAATTGTTTACATGCATTTTATATAAATGTCTC
The DNA here is from genome assembly GCF_002288905.1 of Enhydra lutris kenyoni. Lineage (NCBI taxonomy): Eukaryota > Metazoa > Chordata > Mammalia > Carnivora > Mustelidae > Enhydra > Enhydra lutris. Next base: position 29,048,090 of record NW_019154103.1, read on the forward strand.
TAACAAAGGTACCTCATATGGTTTCTCATCAATTTTTAAGTTTTAAAGAAAAACAGTCAAAATATTGTTTAAAGGTAAATTTATCTTCTACATAAAGATGAGAAAATATTCTTATTTAAATAAGAGAAAACTATTATTGGCACTTTGCAATACCAAAAGTATATTATTTATATTTGTATACCAAAAGGTTATGACTACAAACTTGTGTTTTCCCTTCTAAATATTCAGAAATACATGCCTCCAGTGGCTAAGTTGTAGGAGTTGGAAATTAAAAAAAAAAAAAAAAAAAAAAACTAAGGGAAAATGTAAATTTTCCTGGCCTCTGGCATCTATGTAAGACAACTATTGCTAGATGCAATGATTAACTCTGCCGAAATATTAGAAACACTGGGAAATAATTTATCAAATCCCAATGATTAGGGCCTCATCTTTAGAGACCAAGATTTAAGTGGTTTGGGTGGAGCTAAAATATTAGTATTTTCTAAAAGATCCCCCAGATGATTCTATTCACTAACACTACAGTTCTTCCACTTTGATCACTAGACCAGCAACAGCAGCACAGCACCTGTGAACTTTTTACCCATTCTAAGACTCCACCCTGGACCTGCTAAATAAGAAACTCTGGTTTTGCCTGGCGATCCACAGACCTGTACCCCTGGGGATAAAAATATATTATATGTTTATAAAAAATAAAATAAAAAAAATAAATAAACTCTGGTTTTGGGGCTCAGTAGTCTGTGCTTTAACAAGCTTTCCAGGTGACCTGATGTTGCCTGAAGTTTGAGAACCAGTACGATGAACTGTGAAGTATTTCTTTTAGATTATCTTTCCTAACTCACTCCTCAGTAGTGGAGGTACGTCTTATCAGATTGGAAATTTTAAGTGAAGAATCTGAGCCTGTTAAGCTCAGCTAATTGAGATTTATTTTTCTGGTGGCTGGCCCAGTCATGGGAGGTTACAGTAGGGTCTTCTCTCTGGTCATGCAATAAATTCAATATGGCAAATTCTGTTGCTTTAATTTTCCAGCTGCAGCAGTGACTTGGGAGGGAGGGCATAATCTAACTTTGGGGTGTACTATTTAAAGCAGCTTTGGCTACAGATCGAAAATTTTCTGATTTGTCATGTTCATCAGTATTTTCATCTCTATATCTATTTACACATAGATAGATATTTTATATATACACACACACACACACACACACACACACACATACACACACATACATATATGTATTTCATCTCTATAAGGTACCCCTGTATCTTAATTACAAACAGGTTCCAATATAAAGGGAATGGTAAGAGAGGAATTACATTTATTGCCTCCCACAAATCATGTTACTGTTGACCAAGAAATGAGGCAGAATTGAAATGAAATAAAAGCACTCATTTGGGGTCTTAGAATTTTAATTCGGGGAGCACAGATCCAGGTAGTAACCCAAATTGTGGTCTTAACAGCAAGCAAAAGTCAGGGGTTTGTAAGGACAAAAAGTGAATGCTTATATAAGTTGTTAAAAAAGAATTTTGATGGGTGTTGGCAGCAGGAAACTAATGTTGGCTAAACATAACTGGTTAACGCTATCACTAAACAAAGGTTTGTTATAGCAAGTAGCAGGTGTTTGTGTAGAATCCTTGACATGTTTGGGGTTTGGCCCAGTTTAAAAGTTTATGGTGCCACCAGATAAGGACATGTTTACGACCCAACATTTTAATGGCCTCATGGCTCCATTATAAAACCCCTTAACAGAACTTACAGCGTTTTATTTTTACCTTTTACATGAAACAGGATTCTTTTTTTTTTTTTTTTTTTTTAAGATTTCATTTATTTGACAGAGATCACAAGTAGGCAGAGAGGCAGGCAGAGAGAGAGAGGGGGAAACAGGCTCCCCACTGAGCAGAGAGACTGATTCGGGACTCGATCCCCGGACCCCGAGATCATGATCTGAGCCAAAGGCAGTGGCTTAACCCACTGAGCCACCCAGGCGCCCTGAAACAGGATTCTTTACCAAATGATCGGTGATGGCATATCTGAGAGGAGGGAATGGATTGAAACCAGTGGTGACAGTTTCATGTTGGAATTTAGAGGTTTCTCATCACATTGATGTGGTAGAAAAGCTAGATGGTGAGAGAATAGGCGAGCAAGTAATGGACAAAAGAATAAAGTAGGTACTGGAAATTGTAAAGGATATTGGAAAGGGTTTTGAGACTAATTCTATGTGGGTATCCCTTGAAATATGCTTTAGGAAGCATGATGTAAATTCTGAAGTTGATGTGAATGTGTTTAACTTGTTTCTGTTTGTTTCTGTATTGAGTACAGAGGGCTATTTAAGATCTGGTTGCAAATCCTGGTCTGACATTTCCTGGGGTCATTTCCTAACCAGACAGGTAGGTTATGTCTAAATTGCATTTATGTCTAAATGAGTATCTTGTGGAAATTTTAATATGCATTTCCTTGATGACTAATGTGGTGGAGATATAGTTGTTTCATTCTGTGTTTTTCTTTTATGAAGAAGAACTCTTTACCCAATTTTCTATTGTCTCGCCCACTACTTGGTAACATTATTTTTTAATTTCATAAAAATACATAAGTACATTTCTTAAAATAAAAAAATCAATATTCCTAATACTGGTTCCCACCCTTGATAACATTTGATATGTTTCTCATATTGTTTTTATGTATATAAGCATATTGATAGAAATACATAGTTTTATTTTAACTTTGTAATTGTACACATATTATATCGTTTTTGTACTGATCTGGGACTGTCTTCCACGAAACAATATGCCCTGATCTGTCAATATCATTGCCTGCAGGTACACAATTTCACTGCTACATAATATTCCAGTATACACATGGATATTTTAGGGACATGTGGAATCACATTTTGCATTACCAGAAATGCATAATTATGTTCTTGCCCACCATACCCTACCTCAGAATATAAAGGATCATATCTGACCTATTCATTGTATTATCCCTGGGGTCTGGATGGTCCTTTGGTACATGGTTGAAACTAGATGAATATATGCTGAATGACTGAATGGATATACATACTAGTTGGCCCTTCATTACATGAAAGGACTTAAACTGTCTTACCATTCAGGATCCTGTTGAATCTGGATGTCAGATAGCAGACCCAGGGATCTGCATATTTCTCAGCTTTCTAAGGTAGTTTTCTGCAGACTTAAGTATGGGAACAATTATTTTTTACAGCAGTGGTTCTTTAGTTGTTATGCCAGGATCAGCAGCAAGAATAACACCAGGGAACTTGTTAAGAATGTAAATTCTTTTGCTCTAACCCAGATCTACTGTATCAGAAACAGGGGTTGGGGTCTCACAATGGCTCAACAAGTCCACCAGGTGATGCGAATTTCAGAGAACCATTGCTTTAATAAATAGCTTGTCTTTGATTGAAGACAGCTGTTTTAACTAGCTGCCAGTGGTAGTAAAAATTAGCAGTATTTTTTTCACTAGGTTAAACATTAAACCATGAAATAAATTGTTGATCATAACCTACTGAATTATGCCAGTTGAGAAAAGTAGAAAAGTTAGATTGGATTTCATGTGGAGCCTATAAAAACATGATTTTAATATCACCTTAAGCAGTATTAAAAAAAATAATACTGTTCACTCAAATACATAAAGCATGGCTTCTTCCCTATAATTTTTATTATCTTTAAATGTGTAGGCTTAGGTTATGGGGAAGTATGTAGCACAAATTGTATAAAATGCATGGCAGTAATTTTTTCGTAAGAGATTTGGCTTGCCAGCACAGATAACAGAGCTATATTTTTATAATTAGGATTTTTTTATCTCTTCAGTTCCTTTTCATCAGTACATTTATGAAGATGGTAGAAGATATTAAGAGGTCTGAGGACTTTTTTTTTTTTTTCCATTTTCCTTCTAGTCACAGACTACTTCAGCATGTTACAATGCAATTTCACTCTCTAGGAGACGGCTATAATTCATTTCTCTTTGTAAACTGAATCAAACGCTGAGAGTATTATAGAGAGCCTCAGCTCAGGACTTCAACACTCAGCTGAGAGGGCTGCTAAGGATGGTACAGTACAAGTTCTAAAAGCCTAACTGACTTTGTTCTGTAATAATAATTACAGCCTTTCCTAATTGAGGTCTGTGAAATTTGCCAGAGTTTTTAATTCCCTTCTTCCTTTACAGATTTAATAAAAAGTCAGACTCTTTTAAAATGAGAAATTATTTTTTTATATAGTTACCTGCCCTAAGGAAATACACTGGTATCTTATGAATTATTGATTGCAATTCGGCAAGCAGTATGTACCTGATAGGATATGTAAGAAATAGAATGAAAAACATGTCAATTAACATAATTTCCCTTAATCTTTCCTACAAATATATACTCATCAGTTTGTATCAGTTTGAAGGAATTAAATAATTTCTTAAAAACTCATTGCTTTAAAATTGGTTAGAATTTGCCTTTATAATAAATGGAAACATAGTTCTCTAGTAGCTAGAACAATTTTACTGGTTTACTGTAAGTCACTGTTTTACTTGAGGCACTGCCAACTTAAATATCTTAAAGATTTTACTCAATTACACAGACTAAAGAAAAGCATATTCAACATTTGCAAATAACCACCTATGGTATGCTTTTATTTTAAAGTATCTCAAGTCCTTTTAATTAAGTGGGAGCTTATGATAGACACAGAAGAAAAAAACTTCTGTAAGAATGTTAAGGAATTTCTTCATCTGTATTCCTTCTGTAAGAAATTTTATTTCAGAACACAAATCTACATGTACTTTATACAAATTTTAATTAAGCAAATACTGTTTACCCATACATGGGCTTAAAATATAATTAGGGTACAAATTTAAATGAGCCTTGGTTTCTGTTCTCAGTGTTTTACTTTTCTGGACTATTACTTAGGATATCCAAATTTTAATCACTAATATGTTAAGAGCTTTGTCTATGTAAATGATAGACTTAGAGATTCACATACAAAAAATACTTTTGGAGGCTTCTTATACTACAGAAAACTAAACTGCAGTGAGTTTGCCTTCCTTTCTTTCCCACTTCACATCAGTACCCATGAACTTTTTTTTTTTAAAATATATTGTGGGACTTGACAATGAACAAGTAAGATATGAGAAAATGAAGAGCAGAAAATGAACTACAAACATGGGGGGGGGTCCACTGGTATTCTAATCTCAGATATATGTCCTAATAGCTGAGAATGGGGTTTTGACAAGCAGAGTAGAATATAAGACACAACCCTGAATGGGTGATAAGGAGCTTGGAATTACCTAACTTCTATAAAGATGAAAACAAAATGGATGTTTGATAATCTACTGGAAAGGAGGGGGAAAAAGCTGTCTTTGAAAATTTGAAATCTCATGCCTGGACCACTTTAGGTTGTGAGTTGGGAACTCTAAATATTGGAAATATAAGAAAATGTAAAACCATGAAATAAGCATAAATTGAACAGTTTCAAAGAACTCCATAAACTCCACAAAGAAATGTCAGAAACACCTGTGTAAGCAAGACTGCTTTCATAACCATAGAAAAAGGGATCCCCACTGAAGATGGTACCATAAAAAAGTTATAAAATAAGCAAAAAGAAAAATTGTATGAGTCCATTTATCCAATAAACCCAAAGAACCTCTGATAAGAGAACAATTATCTGAAAAAAATATGAAATAAATAGGTTTAAAATAATTAAATGCATGAAAGCTGAGTCAGAGACTTGGGAAACAAAAATAAAATAAGGGGGGATATTTTAAAAGAATAGTGCTGCCAAAAATCAATACAACTATTCAAATTAATAACTCATATGACAGATTAAATGCAAATAAAGTTCTTAGAAGACTGAAATATGGAAGGTGATTTAAGGGAAACCCAGAATGCAAACACAGAATTAAAGCAATGGAAAACATGAAAGAAGGGTTAAAGGAAAACCTGGATTTCTTTTCCAGTCCAGTCTACTTACAAAAAACGTCTACAGAAAACATCCAATTTCTTTGAAGATGTATATGGAATTCCACTTGACATTGAGAAGAAAAAGATATTAAAGCTTATTAGAGCAAAAATTATATTTGGAATCCTAGCTAATGACTATAAATGGAAGGAATGAATTTTCCTTTATTTGCAGTGATGTGACAATCTATATAAAATTCTAGATTTCTTTTATGTATTAAAACAAATAAGAGAGTTTAGCTGTTGCTTTGGATGTACAATTGGCATGCAAAATTAAAAGGATAATTGTATACAGTAATAAGCAAATAAGAAATTGACTTAAAATAGTCTGCTAGCATTAACAATTAAAATACAGGTTTTGAACTAAAAGATAAATAAGAATTTTATGGAAAAATTGTAAATTTATTGAAAGGACTTTTCTCTCTTCAATCTTATTTTTTTCAAATGTAACATACCACCTGCCCATTGTAAAAGATCAAATGATTCAAATGATGGATTTGTGTTAAAAAAAAAAGTAGATTATCACATCATCTGCCAGTCTCAATCCTGTTAAATATATGTGTATGTTCTTTGAGATAAAAAATGCATAAATGATAATATGTAAGTTTTAAAGCATTATACAAAAACCAATGCTATACTTAAGAAATAAACTATTAACAATACCTTTCATGGTTTGCCCACAATATAAGGTAATCAATGTTGACAATTTTTTTTAAGATTTATTAATTTATTTTAGAGACAGAGAGTTTATGGGGGGCAGAGGCAGAGGGAACGGGAGTCTCAAGCGGACTCCTTGCCGAGCTGGAAACCCAAGGCAGGGCTTCATCTCATGACCCTGAGATTACAACCTGAGCCTAAACCAAGATGCTTAACTGTGCAACACAGGCATCCCACTGTTAAGAATTTTTTAAACATAAATTATTAAAATACTTAATAAAAGAATTATATACCATGTTCATGACTAGAAGAAAAATGTTTATTAACAATAGCTTATTTCTAATATATATGCATATGCAAATATACATGTGTATATACATATGTTTCTATTTAAAATTCTGATCATTTTCAATAATTTGGCAAAATAATAATAAAAATCAAAATGGAAAAATCATAGAGCCCTGGATAACTAACTGATGAAGAAGATAATAAAGTTAAACAATATTTACCCACAGAAATATAAAAGATATTAAGCCATATTTTACAGTCACAGAAACTAAGTCTGTATATAGGCACAGGTAGACTGTATGAAAAGAGAACCCTGAAAGAAACCAACATAAAGAAACCTACTACTATGATGTATCTGATGATGTGTTCATGTAGGTTCATTGATTATAACTAACCCACTATTCTGGTGCGGGGTGTGGATAATGGGGGAGACTTGCCTGTGCTGGAAGAGCAGTATGTGTACGGGAAATCTGTTGACCATCCTCTCAGTTTTGCTGTAAACATAAAACTGCTGTAAAGAAATTCAGTACATAATATAAGTGGTTTGAAAATACTGACTATTCCATTGCTTGGTCTTCATATTTTTTCAACATAGAAACATAAAATACTGAAATCACATAATTTCTGCAAATATGGAAATAAATGATATAAAACAAATACCCTTTTTAAATTTCTTAGCAAAAAAATCAAACATTCAATTTTTTAAAGTAAAATATAGAATAAAATATTAAGCATAAGTGGCTTAAATAATACACAAAAGGTTCAAAAGACAAAAAGAGATGTATGTTGACACATTTTAAACATTGATAAACAACAAACTGATAAATTCATAATGTGATACATACAAATCAACTGATAAATACAGTATACAAAATTCTTAAAACCATAGAGTTAAATGCAAGATATTGGCTGGAAGGGGATATCTGTAAAACACGTAACTGACAAAGAACTACTCTGTAGTTTTCAATACTATGGACAAAAAACTAATTCCTACAAATTTTAAAAGGAAAATAAAAATGAAAGAAAATGGACAATATACATAAACAGGCCATTTAAAGATAACGTAATCTAAAAGCAAATATATGAAAAATTGTTCAACTTCAATTTGTAATCGGGGTAATGTATGTTTAGCCAACAAAAAGATATAATCAGACATCAAAATGAAAATATTGTCAATGAAGGATATCCTTTATTTAAACTTTTTTTATTTTAAAGATTTTGTTTATTTATTTGACAGAGAGAGAGAGAGATCACAAGGAGGCAGAGAGGCAGGCAGAGAGAGAGGGGGAAGCAGGCTCCCCACTGAGCAGAGAGCCCGACGTGGGGCTCGATCCCAGGACTCCGAGATCATGATCTGAGCCGAAGGCAGAGGCTCAACCCCCTGAGCCACCCAGGCGCCCCCCTTTATTTAAACTTTAAGATCAGTAAAACAAGTGGACACATGTCAGTAAGTATAAAATTGAAAGTAAGAATAATGAGGGGTCTGAGATTTTACTCTTCCTATCAGGATAAGAAGGTCATAGATGCTAGCTGAAGACACAATACTCAGGGTCCAAAACAACAGACTAGATTATTCATGGCACAATAGGTAGCTTGAAATTCATGTTCGTCCTCGTTCCTCTGTCCCAAGTGTCCTCTCCCCATGGAGTTGAACACTATGTACACAGTGCACCTCTTCACAATTTAGGAATGCAGATCTTAGGAAACTAATAAACCTGCCCAACATTTTCCCCCCAAAAGCGATGTTTTTATTACTGGTCAGCAAATAAAGACGTTGGAGGGAGATTCTATCTTCTAAGGCTATTCATTATGGAAACATCCTTGAAAAGATAGTATGTAATGAAAGTTTATATAAGATATGTAGAGTTTCTGTGGGAAATTCTCTCTCAACAGCTAGAATGGAAATGACCCAATAAACTTCAAAATAGTGATATCTATGCAGTAAAAAAACAAACATACCAGATTTCTAAAAGACTTTCAAAAATAACACTGTTTCATTTATTTCAAAAAAAATTGGGAAGTCCCACTTCCAGAAAGGAGTGCTTAGTCATTGCCCAAAACAAACAGAAAAGGAAGATTAAAAAACAAAAACTATCAAAAGACACCAGTGAACTACTAAAGCAATGAGGGCTAGAAGATTAACGAGACAGGTGAATTGTGGAGCAGACTTTCTGCAACTTATTTTTCTCTAGGGGTATTTACTGATTCTAAGTATAGGCAGAGGCTAAGAATCTGTGTTTTTCCCATTAAAAGTGCCACTACTGATATGAAAAGACAGCTGAGTTTTTGGTGCTTTTGCAGGACTTGAGTACTGAAGTTTGAAACTTTCCCATCTCAAACACAAAGCTAGTCTTATGAAGACCTTTTGCAAATCCTGAAGCTATATGGATGAGAAGGAAAATATACTTCACAACACTTTGGTGGTGTTCTTAATCATATGACTTGCTTTTGGTCTATGGAATTTGGGCAGAAGTGACAGTGAACCAGTTCTGAATCTATCACACAGGAGATGCTATAATTTCTTGTGCCCCTGTTGGGAGTTTCTGACACTGAACGAGAAAGAACATATTTGAGGTAGCCAATATTCCTGGCCAGAGATTGATAGATTTTGAATATCTCAAACTAACCTAGCCAATTCAACAGTCAATAGACAAAACTAAAAGCCCTAAAGGAATCCTGATTAAGGTATGCCACTGAGATTTTAGTAGTATGCACTATACAGTATTAGTGTGACTATAGATGAGTGATACAGAAATTGGTATCTAGGTGAAAATTAATAAAATCTTCATATGTAACATTGGCTCTAGGGTAGGGTGTTGCACACTAAGTGTCATCAAATGCTAGAATCAGTAACGCACTGTTATGTAGTGGTGAAAGACTTGCTAAAGCTATGAACTACAATAATCTGAAAGAAAAAAATGCAGTTCGTGATGTTGTGAGGGACTTGTGAGACCCAACGTTGAAAGAGTTAATTGTCTGCGACTGTTGTAGACCACATATATCTACATGAACTTAAAAATATATGCAAAAAAATACTGAAATTGATAGGAGAATTTATCAAGTAAATATACTACACAAGGTTAATGTGTAGTACTTTGCATATCTGTACAGTACTAAAAATATCCTGAAGATAAATTTTTTAAATATTTTAAAATATTAATATTAATATTATTTTTAACATGAATAATATAAATTCTACAAATGATACATAAAACTATATAATAAAAACAAATATGTCATGGAATAGTAAATCACTTATCCCCCAAACTGATCTATAGAGTAAACACAGCTCCAAAAAAAATTCCAGACAGTTATGTCTTTTTGAGAGGAAAAGAGAGCATAACAAATTCTAAAACTTATATGGAACTCCAAAGGTCAATAATGATCACTTTTGAAAATACAAGTAGAAATGATGGACAATGAAAAAAGCCCAAGTGTGATAAATATAAATACATACTGACCATAAACACCAGAAATAGTAATGCATTATATTTTTAAATATGTGTATAATTAACAAATAGAACAATACTTAAGGCACAAAGAAAAACAGAAGATCTAAATGTTACTATATCTTTCTAGAATTTGAATCCATTATTAAAATCTTCTTCTTCTTCTCACAAAGAAAACTCCAGGCTTCAATCATCTTGAGGGTGGAAATTCCAAACACAGAAGGAAGAAGTATCACCAATCTTACATAAAGTCCTCCAGAGAATAGAGAGAGAATATTTTTCAACTCTTGTATGAGCCCTCATATCCTTGATAATAATCACAACAAGGATAAGATAACAAAACACCCTTAATGAATATGTGTAAAAATTCTAAAAGCAAGATAGTAAATCAAACCAGCAAAATATCAGAAGTATATATCATGTAGGGAATGCTGTAATTCCAGGAACGGAATGATGAGTTATTCCAGGAATGCTACAATGATAGAAAATCAATATAATTTAACATATTGACCAAGGAAAGAAAACTTAATACAATCATCCTGATGAGTGAAGATAAGTATAAAATCAATCTTAACATGCAATCATGACATAAAAACCCTTTGCATATTAGGAACAAAAAGGACTTCCTTACTATAATAAATAGTACCTACCAAAAATTTATACAAATATCCTACTCAATGGCAAATTACTGAAATTCTTCCTCTGAGAACAAAAAAAGAACCCTTGCTTTCAAACTTCTACTTAATATTACACCAAAGATCCAGACCAATGTATTAAACATTGAAAATAAATAATTAGTATAATAAAAGAAAAATGGCTTACATTATTTGCTGATAATTATTGTATGCAATAATGGTGAATAGAAGTGAATGATTAAACTGGTTCATCCAGATTATTAAATACCACTAACCAAAAAAGGTAAAACAACCACCATGTAGATTAATCTCTGGGAAATTATGCTGAGTGGAAAAAAAACAACAACAAAGGTTTATATACTGTATTTTTAAAATAGTACATATAATCTTTAATTTAAAAAAAAATACAAGTCTCTATGAAGAAAACACCGAAATAGAATATCTGATAGAGCTGCATTTTGCCTAGAATCTTTAAATGATATAGATAATTCAGATTTATTCAGTTATTCATCTACTCATTTATTTCAAGTTAATATTATATTCTTTTACTGTGTTGGCAAGCAATTGCACCAAAAAGGTAAGAGCCAAAAAGTGCACAACGTACTAAAAGATGTAATAATGTTGCTAATTATATAAAAGTTAGAATTTCAGAATATAGTTGAATCTTTAAAATACCTAATGAGAAGAAAAAATAAGCAAGTTTTATAAATACAGAATTTTGCTCAAGACAAAGCACTTAGAAGAGCTACAAAACTTAGAAAGGAGTTATATATTCTTATTTCCTGTTTGTTTGTTTGTTTCAGGTATAGAATTTAGCGATTCATCACCTACATACAACACCTTATGCTCACCACCACAAGTGCCCTTCTTAATCCCAATCACCCATTTTAACCATCCCCCTGTCTATCTCCCCTACAGAAACCCTCATTTGTTCTCTATAGGTAAGAGTCTCTTTTCTGGTTTGTCCCTCTTTTTTCCTTTCTCCTCTATGTTCACCTGTTTAGTTTTTTAAATTCCACATATAAATGAAATCATATGGTGTTTGTCTTTCCTCTGACGTATTTCACTTAGCATAATACTTCCTAGCTCCATCCATGTCACTGTAAATATCTAGATTTCATGTTTTTGATGGCTGAGTAATATTCCAGTGTGTGTGTGTGTGTGTGTGTGTGTGTGTGTGTGTGTGTGTGTGTATTTATATCCAGATTATATCTATCTATGTCACTTTTTTAAAAAGATTTTATTTATTTATTTCAGACAGAGAGAAAGCAGACGAGACCACAAGCAGGGAGTTTGCAGAGGAAGAAGGAGAAGCAGGCTCCTCACTGAATAGGCAGCCCAATGAAGGGATCCATCATAGGACCCTGGGATCATGACCTGAGCTAAAGGCAGACACTTAACTGACTGATCCACCAGGTGCCCCCACTTCTTCTTTATCCATTCATCAGTTGATGGACTTTTGGGCTCTTTCCATAAAGTGATAATGCTGCTATAAACAGCAAGGTGTAAATATCCCTTTGAATCAGTACCTGTGTCCTTAGGGTAAATACCTAGTACTACAATTGCTGGATCATAGGGTAGTTCTATTTTTAACTCTTTAAGAACTTCCATACTGGTTTCCAGGGTATCTGCACCAGCTTGCATTCCCACCAACATTGTAAGAGGGTTTCCCCTTTCTCTGCATCCTCGCCAACATCTGTTGTTTCCTGTGTTGTTCATTTTAGTCATTCTGACAGGTGTGAGGTGATATCTCATTGTAGTTTTGATTTGTATTGAGAAGCACTCAATAACTATTTTATATATACATTAATATTAATAGAATGCTCCCCTTCAGTTATTGCCAATTTTTCTTCTCAGTTTTAAGAACAGAAAGATCTAACGATTATCATTATATATCTTCTTGGATCCTTCTAATCAACCATTGCAATATAAGAATAATATTTTAAAACACAATTCTGAATAAGGCAACTCATTGCTTAATATTTCCTTTGGCTTCCTACTGCTCTTAGAATAAAGACCAAAGAGTGGAAGTGTTACACAAGATTTCATATGAATTGGATTTTGCCTTTCTTCTTCCTGTTCCTTCACTATCCTTCCCATTATATTTATTTTAATATCAGCTGAATTTTGTTTTATATCAAAGTTTCCTAAATGGATTAGACTTTTAAAATTTCAACTTATTTATTTTCATCCTAAGTGAAGTGGTAAAATACACATAATAACTGACAAATAAGATAAAAAATTAAAATGAGTACAGCCCTAATATTTTAATCCATTTACTTTGAAAATTAAACATGGTTTCCAAAATATTCTCACTACTTCAAAGGATTTGACGTGTGCTAAAATGTATACAGGCAGCAATTTTTGTCATTAGGAACTTTTGGAAATATGGTTGTCCAACAGAATATTATTTTAATAATTTTTAACTACAAAAAGACTAATAAAGTAATTCTTAAAATTTTATTTTTTCAAAATAGAGATATATTTTTCCTTGAATAGATCATAGTTCTGTAACATGGTATAAAAATATCAGTTTTTGATAAAAATTAAAATAATATAATTTTAATATGCATATGTCATCCATGAATTGACTTTATATATTGGAATTTAAGGAGTTTTTAGATAATTTAATCCTACAACTACCTTAATTTTCATGGTGTAATAAAATATACACAGTTTATCATTTAAACATTAGATTCTTTTTTTTTTTTTTAAAGATTTTATTTATTTGATGCAGAGAGAGAGAGACAGAGAGATCACGACGAGGCAGAGCAGCAGGCAGAGAGAAAGGGGGAAGCAGGCTCCCCGCTGAGCGGAGAGCCCGATGTGGGGCTCGATCCCAGGACCCTGAGATCATGACCTGAGCTGGAGGCAGAGGCTTAATCCACTGAGCCACCCAGGCACCCCGATTCTTTTTTTTTAATGTATGAATAATGGCAATAGTTTCAGTGAAGACATTTCAGGTTAAGTTACAAAATTTATTATAACTGACATGCAGCAGTTCGTTTACTTCTTCCCTTGGATCTGGATGAGTAAATTATGTTGCATCTCCTGAGGCCAACATTAGAAAGAAAACATTTTAATGAAGAAAAACACAGTCAGAAGAGCAATTTTAAAATGTAATATGAGCCTTATTTTCCAGACTTACAGCTGATGAACATGTAAAGAATTTTTTTTTTTTTTTGGAATTCAAATGGAAAGTAGAAAATTGCTAGAATGCTGTTTACAAAGGAGTCTGATTAGCTATCGCTACATAAAGGTGTTCTTAAGAAAGAAGATAGAGGAAACAACTTAGAGTGAATCAATAGGGAAGTAAAGTTTCAGTAGGTGAGTCTTACCACTGAGGAAGCTAAGCCAAGGAAGGAGAAAGGATTATCTATCTATAGGTTCATGGCACTTCAATATCAAAATGAGATACATTAAGGACCTCGATCAAACCAGTTCTCAGTAAATACTCATTCATATTAACCCATCAATTGCACTTAAACATTTTTGGAAACCAAATATTTTGTGTGTGTGTGTTACTTTGTCTTTTAAAGATCTATGATTCGAGGGGTGCCTGGGTGGATCAATCATTAAGCGTCTGCCTTCAGCTCAGGTCATGATCCTGGGGTCCTGGGATTGAGCCCCACATCTGGCTCCCCGCTCAGCAGGAAGCCTGCTTTCTCTCTCTCCCACTCCCACTGCTTGTGTTCCCTCTCCTGCTGTCTCTCTGTCAAATAAATGAATAAAATCTTTAAAAAAATGATCAATGATTCGAGATGCCTGAATGGCTCAGTTTGTTGAGTCTGATCCCAGGATCCTAGAATTGAGTCCCGTATCTGGCTCCTTGCTCAGCAGGGAGCCTGCTTTTCCCTCTCCCTCTGCATCTCCCCCTGCTTGTGCACACACACACTCTTTCTCTCTCTGATAAACAAATAATACCTTTAAAAAAATGATTCTTTCTTAGACAAGAAACAGACTAAAGGAAATAGAAAAAAAGACACCAGTGCCAGATTTGCCCCCAAATACATCAGAAACTATAAGCACTTTTCACCGTAAAGGTATGTACACCCACACACCTATTTCAAACAAGATAGTAACATAGTAACAATAGTATGTTACATATATATTATTAAGATTTTATGTATTTGTCAGAGAGAGATAGAGCATGAGCAGGGGGCAGCAGGCAGAGGGAGAGGGAGAAGCAGGCTCCCCACTGAGCAGAGAGCCCAATGAAGGGCTCCACCCTGGGATCATGACCTGGGACAAAGGCAGACACTTAACCAACTGAGTAACCCAGAAGCCCCAGTATGTTATATATTTTTAAGTGCCTTCCATGCATGAAGCTTGATTCTACGCCAAACCCATGCATTAGTTTATTTAGTTCTTACAAGATTATTAAATTAATGCCATGATTATCTCCACTTACAAAAGAGAATATGAAAGCACAGTAATTTGCTCAAGGTCACAGAAGCTGATAAGTGACTGAGTCAAGTCACACTACAAACAAATACAAAAGTCACATTCATGAGCTATTGTTATGAAGTCTATAAGGAGTCAATTCTTTTCACTTCTCTTAAAGTCTTTAGGCACCATTTCTGTCACTTAGCCTTCCTGAGTCTAGATCACTGTCCTAAAATGAAGCAGCTCTACCATCTCATGATTGTATTTTAAGAGAACTATTTTATCCTGAAATTCCAAGTCAAATTATTTCAAAGAAATATGTATTTGCTGAATGTGTATCACAAGGGTACTCAAAATATGCTTACAAAGTTTTATAAAATCCCTCCATCCAAACTTTATGTACTACACTGAAGTCTTTGAAAGCCCAGGAAATACAGATGCCACAAAGTCTATTTCACTTACATTAACACATCTGTTCTTGAGAATGTCAGTGTTGCTTCATCTTTACCTATTTACAATTAAATTTGGATATTATTTTGAATGAATTAGAAAATTATTTTCTCCACCAAAATGAAGTAAAATGAACTCAAAAGAGTTTTAGGCAGAGTTCTTTCAAACTCTGTTCCTTTTGTAGTGTCAAAATTCCATGTAGTTTTAACATAAGGAATTCAATCTATCACTGCATGGTTTTATTTTATTACACCATGTTAAGTGATCCCAAGTAGCCTAACGTGCTTAGTCATGGCCCTTCTGTCAAATATCTAAAGAAATGTGCAACGTACAAAGCTTTCTCTGTAGGAAAGAGAGGCAACTAATTAATTTAGTTCCTGGAAAGATTATGATTATCCACTTATCCAAGAGCCATTCTGCTGTTAGTAGCCACTGCTTTTAAAATTTTAGAATCCACAGGGCATTTCTGAAATTAAAGTCACTTTCAAAAAAATTACTATTATACCAAGAAGTGATAGTAAGCAAATTAGGTGGCTAATGCAGTTTAGAATTATTATCATCAAGATATATAGCCTCATTTGTAGATATTTCAGTGAAATTTTAAATTAGCCAATAGAGGAAGAATACTTAATAATATAATAGATAAAAGAAGCCCAATAGATTTTACCTGACATCTATATTAACTATGAGACTGAAACCAAGAGATAGTTATAATGAACCAAAGCTAGCCCTACGGTTTCTTCCTTCTTTTTCTTTTTCGTACCTTTTTTTCTTTTTCTTACTTTTCCCTCTTTCCTTTCTCTTCTTTCCTTCCTTTCTCTCTTCCCCCCTTTCCTTCCCTCCTTTCCTCTTCTTTCCTCCCTCCCTCCCTCTTTCTTTCCCTTTCTTTCTTCTTTCTCCTTTTTCCTCCCCTCCCCTCCGCTATCCTCTCCTTTCCTTTCCTTTCCTTCCTTGAAACATAATAATTAGCAGCTGCCTGAATCTTCTAGATAGTAAAATACAAGAAACTGACTCTGCTTTCATTCTTCATTTGTGTCTGACAATTAAAGTAATATACTTTTATCTTTGTATATCTAATCAAAAGCAGGCCTGGCAGAGTCAAGCAAGCATCAAAATGAAAGCAAAAGATTCTGTCCTTTTTTGAGGGGAGATGTTAAATCATACATTATGCATAAATTAAGTCATAAATTAATGTATAAATTGAGAGATTCCCTTTCATACTGTTTTCCTATGCAGGCTCATCACTAAATTAAACAGAAAATCTGATGCAGCTTCTTTCTGTTTGCTAAACATGCTTACCATTTTTCTTAACACACAGAAATCCCATAAAATATTAAGCGGTTTATAGGGCTGCAAGGTCCCCTCCAGCTACTGCCAATTTTAATTCTTAGCTTTAAGAATAGAAAGATCTGGGGGCACCTGGGTGGCTCAGTGGGTTAAGCCTCTGCCTTCGGCTCAGCTTATGGTCTCAGGCTCCTGGGCTCTCTGCTCAGCAGAGAGCTTCAGCCTGCTTCTGCCTGCCTCTCTGCCTACTTGTGATCTTTCTCTCTCGCTCTCTCTCTGTCAAATAAATAAATAAAATCTTTAAAAAAGGGGGGGAAGATCTGAAGACATGTTTTATTTCAAGTTCAAGCCTAACCACTTAATCAAAAACAGTTTAGAGGTTAAAAAATTGGTATGACTTCAATACATTATAGCATGCTATCAAGGAAGCTCAAGAGCAAATCTCCCACGGCCATTTTTGTGAATGTCTTTAAGAAAGGAAGAGACTCTGATCCCAAATAAACATAAATATGTTATTTGACTTCTTGTTCTCGTTTTCCTTAATGTTACAGAAAGATATCTATGCCTTTACCTGCTGAAGTACAAAGCAAACTTCTTTTCCACAGAAAGGGGGGGGTGGTATTACTACATTAAAGTATTTTAAAAGAGGCTTTGATACATCTCATAATAGTTGTTAAAAATATATTATATTAAAAATATGCTTTGATGGAACAAGAATAAAATATTACTATAGTCCCTATGACTCAACTGTGACCTACTGCTAATTGTCAATTAAATGTATCTACTATTGGGTAGAAGAACGGCTTTGGAGCCCTGAAAAAGAGAGTTCTATCTTCCTCAACTATCATATACGTCACTTTTTCCAAGAACCAAGAATATATGCTAAGAAAACAGGTAAAAAGTAGTATTTTAGGAACCAACTATTGGGATAAATTTGGAATACTTGGTTTATAGTTCAGACTACTCATTAATGCAGCATTTCTCAAACTCTTGACATCTGCTGACTAGACATTTGGAACTCACATGGATCATAACATTAAGGTAAATTAAGAAAAAGTGATTTATTGCAAAAGAACACAGAATGTTATTAAATTGTTAATAATTTCCTATCAGTAAGAATGATAATGTTTGCATCTTACACTAATGCTTCCAGTTCTCATTTAATGATAAATAGCTATCATTGTAGGGAAGTTTGCATATCAAGGTAGTTTCTTTTCTTTTTTTTTTTTTAAGGTTTTATTTATTTATTTGAGAGAGAGAGCATGAGATGGTGGGAGGGTTAGAGGGAAAAGCAGAATCCCCCCTGAGCAGGGAGCCTGATGTGGGATGAGTCCTAGAGGTCCAAGATCATGATCTGAGCCAAAGGCAGTCTTGAACCAACTGAGCCACCCAGGTGTCCCTGTATATCCAGGCAGTTTCTTATCTTACAAAATCCTAACTCATAATTATATGTTTTATAAAATAAATACACATATGCACTTCTGGATCATATATATATATATATATATATTTGGGCAGGAATAGTACAGAGAGATTTCTCCTAAGGGGAGCACTTCATCAGAGAGTGTAATGTCAAGGAATTGTCCTAAGTTCCTGGTTTGCTGATGTGGATCAGTAGTGGTTTTTTTTACTAAAAAGGAACAAAAAAACAAGAAACAAGATTTGTTCTCTTTGACAAACCTCACTGTGGGTTGTAATTTATAAGCAAACTAATTTATTTATGTATTCATTCAATGACTGGATGTAATAGGAGCTCATTAAACAGGTGTTTTGTCCTCCTACCTCCCTGACTGCTCCTGAATCAGTCTTCTCCCATTTTCTTCACTATCTGTTTGCATTTTCTATAATCATACCTAGTCTCATAGCTTGAAACACTATTTGCTATTTACTACCAAATTTAGATGTCTAATTCCAGCCTCATTTTTGAGCTTTATATCCATATGCATTACTGCATATTCAACAATTCACCTTGCATGTCTACTGGGCATCCCAAACTTAGCATTTCCATTACAAAATTACTGAAACTTTCTCTAGCTGCTCTTATTCCCATCTTAGGAAACTGTACAATTTACCTGATTGCTCTGAAAAAAGTTTTATTAGTCATACTTCCCTCCTCTCTTTTTCTCATAGCACATACCTAATACATCAGTACACCCTATGCACTCTACTATTTCCTATTTGCTTTCTACTGTGTTCTTTGTACCTAGAGCAATGCCCGACACATACCTGGTACTCAATAAATACCTTACAGATCAATACAGGGGTTAAGCAAATTTGAAATTATTACTCTATAATGTGGAGAATATTCTTTGGCAGGGCAGAAGTGTTTATGAGAGCAGAGTTAAGAAGGTACTGTACTAACCCAGGCAGGAGAATTTCATAGCCTGAACCATGAGGAAGGAAATAGAGATGATGAAAAACAGAGATATGAGAGCTATTTAAAAGGTAAATTACAGAGCAGTAATAAATTAGATATTGGGGTATGGAAGAAGAAACATATAGGGTACCTCCTAGATTATTCACTATCAGGATAACACAGATAGTAGTTTTTATTACTGTTATAGGAATAAAGGAAAAAGGTGTCTTGGGGGATTGGGAGGATGTGGGTTCATTTTGAGATATGCTGCATTTATTACCTGAAAACGTAAGAGCTGTTAGATACCCAGTTCTGGAACAGAAAATGGAGTCTGAGCTGGACAACTTTCGAGCCATCTGTACATAAATAACAATTGTGGCTATAAGCTTAGATGAAATATCAGACCATATAGAATAAAAGGAAAGATAATTTAAGATGCATGATGAACTAAAAAATACAACAGCTGAGTAGAGAATGATGCATTTGCCAACCAAAAAGCCAAGACAGACCAAAAGATAAAAATAGAAAATGAGTAGAGAAATGTATTGTGGAAGCCAATTTTGAAGAAAGTAAAGGATGTAGTGATTAAAAATGCTGAATGACAGTGAGACCTGTATCTTGTGGAATGACATATTTGTAGATGGTTCCTCTACAAAGAGATAAAACTGCTAAGTTAAAAGAAGAAAAAGAAACATTAAATTTGACAATGTGTAAGAAATTATGAGGCGAAAAGATTACCAGAGGGGAGCAAATATTATTTAAGGATGTTTAAAAAATGGCTATTTTCAAATGCTACTGAGAACTCAAAGTACTAGAAAATCCTTGATTGGTTTAGAGAAGTGGATTTTAATGGCTTCCTTATCAAGAATTGTTTGAGGCAATATTGTGCTTGAAAACAACTTGGAGTAGAAAAGAAATCGGTATCAACTAACAGAAAAAGAGAATGAATATCATCATCTCCTTGGAGAAGTTTAGCAACAAATTCACAAATAATTGACTGATAGGGCAACAACTATCAGATGATATGGGGTGGTGAGGTTTATATACTTTTTTAAGGGAAAAACACTGACCTACAACTCTATCATTTTTTATCTACTTTAAATTTACTGCATAGATTATAAAGTAAAAAACTTCTTTATCATGTGTATAATTTTGTTAACAAGTAGGACATTTCTCTTTCAAAAATAGATATATACTTCAGTAATGCATATACCTATATATATGAAATACGTAGATATGCTTTGCATGCATGCACATGCACACACATAAACACACTATGCACTTTAGTGATATCAATAATCTAAAAAGAAAGCAAATAGATATGTTTATATAATAGTAAATGTTTTTTCCACATTATGTATCATTGACTTAATATCACTGTCAACACTGCATGTATGAAAAGAATGTTTTCCAATAGCTACTTGTTTTTCTGAGTGTATCTGTAACTAAGTTCAGAATTGGTTTTATGTATTTTTCTGCAAAAGATGTGATTTTTAACCTTTTTTCCTTCTAAGAAGTAAAAATATTCATGAAGCCTCTGTAATTTTGTTCTCTTCCTCACATTTAATGACTAATTAATCATTTGTTCAATAAAAAGCATGATCACAAAATTAATATCAATAACAGAGTTTAGGGCGCCTGAGTGGCTCAGTGGGTTAAAGCCTCTGCCTTCGGCTCAGGTCATGGTCCCAGGGTCCTGGGATCGAGGCCCGCATTGGGCTCTCTGCTCAGCAGGGAGCCTGCTTCCTCCTCTCTCTCTGACTGCCTCTGTGCCTACTTGTGATCTCTCTCTCTGTCAAATAAATAAATAAAATCTTTAAAAAAAAATAACAGAGTTTAGAATAATACTATAAACATATACAGACGACCTCCTTACAAACATAGACTATGTTGCTCTATACCTACAAAAATTATTTGATGTTTATTGTGTAAATATCAGTTGTATTCCAGAGAAATCACTTGGGTTCAATGGAAAATGATGAAAACTCTCCAGTGGCTTTATGTTACTCTTTAAGAATGAAATTCTCCAATAAAATCCAATTTTAGAATATTCAGCCTTAAACCTCCCATTTTAAAAAAAACTATCTTTGACAGTTGCCTCTCTGAAGTTTGAGTTTTCCCAGCACATAGGTTGCACATTCTATATGTGCACTACTAAATTCCTACATATATTCTTAATGTATTTTTCACATTACTTGGTCCATCCCACAACTTTTAAATAAACTATTTCTGAGCCACTGATTCATATCTTAAATTAGTGTAATGGCAGCAAAATGCGATATATGATAAATTATTAAACATAAACAATAAAAAATAAATGATGTGAAACACCTTGACAAAAATTACTGAGCCTGTTTAATGAATGATAACAAAAGCCCACTCAACAACTGGAATCTGTAGCTCACAGGAAAACTTTAAAAATGTAGAGACTGTTAAGACTATAACAATATTAAATCAAAATCTGAATGGATTGTACATTTTACATTTCAAATTTGGGAAACACAGATAAAGAAAATTTTTGCTTCTCTCTCCTCCCTCAACCCTCCACCCCCAAACAGCAGCTCCATCTGCAGAAAACGTGATAGACCACAGGGAACTGCAATGGTCCATTTACCACACTTTACAAACACTGCACTAATGACTGCTTCCTTATCACTCTCCACCTATTAAGACGTGCAATAAACACATCTTTTAAAGCTTTATATTACTGTGGCTTCAAATACATCTTTTATGTGCAGTAATGATTTTCTAATGAATGTATATGCCTCAATGTCTTCTATGTATTGATTAGTATAAGCAGGCTAATTTTAATTCCTAGCTATTTCCATTTGTCAACAAGATCTTTATCAGTTTCCTACTGTATGCCTAGCCTCATTAAGGAAAACAGATTTGAGCTAGATGTTTAAATCTGTGATTTTTCTTTCTTAGAAGAAAAGGTAGTACTTAAGTATCATAATATTTAATTTATAATTTCTTGTCATTTAAAAATAAGTATTTTCAATAAGACTATAAAAACATTAAAATAATTTTGGAAAAAAAGACACCAATAATAGTTTGAGTTTCACATTACTGCTAGACTTCCTCAAGGGGTGAGATTGATATGAATTTGTTTTAGCCCTTAGTCATATGGATTCAATACAATTCAACACAATTCACATTAAATATAATTTTGCTGGCTCTAATCAAGTAAGTATTTTGTCATTCTACATCACTTTAACTTTATGTAACATGTTATATATACCAGTTTCTAAAAAGTATAATTTGGGGCTTTTTGCATGAACATTTTCCTTTCTCCTTCATATTTGTCATTTTTAACATTACGTCACATTCCTTTTAGCTGATGTATCATAACCTTTAGACACTTCCTTAGACATAGTATTTTCAATTTTATGATTCTGTAGGTAAAATTTTAACAAACTTTGCTTAGCATATAGCATTCTACTTTTAGAAAACTGTTTCTTTAAATCAAATTTTCAGAAGTTGGATTACCCAATCTGAGATTGTGATTATGCATTTTGATTTGCAATCATGTACCATATCATTTTCAGAGAATCCTACCAATATATAACACCAGATTTTTTAAAAAAGAATTTATTTATTTACTTACTTGGGGGGGTGGAGGGATTGGGGGGAGGAGCAGAGGGAGAGGGACAAGCAGACTCTGAGCTGAACACAGAGCCCTTCGCAGGGCCTGATCTCACAACTGTGCAATCATGACCTGAGCCACGATAAAGAGCCATCAAGAGCTGCAGCCTCAACCGACTAAGCCTCCCAGGTGCCCCACACCATATTTCTTGAATAGGGAAAGACTTGAAAAGTTACTTCCCTATACTGAAATTATCTTGGGATAACAACTACAAACTAAATTCTTTGTGATATTTAAGTTGCCGTTAAAATTTATTTTTCATTTTTTACTACCTAAACTTTGCCCAGTGTCTTTTTTCCCTCCTCTTTGCATTTGCTATGAGTTAGTAAGTTTCACTGATACCTTCGTGATATAACTAAACACACAAACTTGAATTCTTTGATGTTAAATAAAACATACCTGAGTGTAAAATTCTCCTGAAAGTGAAATTTAGAGTCAATTATAAAACTTACAAATGCCTCCCTAAATTCCCTGAAGAACAGTATAAGTATCATCACTCTGAAGAGAAGCTGAACATATATAAATACACAGCCATTCTGAATTCCAGTAAGAGTACCTGAAAAATAAGTAACTCCTCTGTTGTAGTAGTTATTCCCATGTGATATTTTCAAGCTGATAGTTCACATTCTGAAAGTCACAAACCAGTAGTGAATGTAAGAAATATATTAAATAAGATCTCCTTGATGATTTTTGTTGACAGGAAATAATTTAAGGTTTGTTTGTTTGTTTAAGAAACTAATTCACCCCCTTTCTTTGAATTGAGAACATCTAGAGAATTGTACTATGGCAGCACACTGTGTTTAAAAAAATAAAGTATTTTAAAAAATACATGTAAATACATTCATCAATGGAAGGCCTCACATATTTGGAACTAACAGGTCAGTTAAAGATATATATCAAATAGCACAGGGTGCAAAAATGACCTGGCCTACAGGAAAATTCCAAAATAGTTTTATTCAATTCCTCCATAAAATTGGATTAGGAATTTTTTTTTTTTTTCATATCTTACTGCCATACAGAATGCCCAGGACAACCTACTCATATTCAGATGAGCTTAGTGACTCCCAACAGCTAGACTGCAAGTGGTCCCGAGGCTATGAATAGATAGTGATGCAGAATCAGTAATGGCAATTTGTGTTCTTTTTTATGTCCATGACTCTTGTTTCTCCACTCCTTCCTTTCATACTAAGTCTCCCCTATGCCACCATTCTCTCCCTCCTCCCATTTACCTCTGGTCTAAAATTATCTTTGGAGGGAGAAAAACTTGCTCTCCAAGTACACATTAGAATCGTTCAGTTTATTATGTAGGCCAGTGTTTTCTCTAAATACTTTTATTGTTTGTTTCTATGTATGGTGAGAGAGAAGATGAAAGAAGCTTACTTAAGGTTCCAAAGAAATGCCAGAAGATATGAAGAGAAACACACAGGAAACACACAGGTTAGTACTTCTAGACTTAACCTTGCTACCTGTGTGTAACTGCTTACAAGATAGCCTCATATCCTAGTTTCTTTTATAACTGAGTTTGACATTCTGGGTAGTGTGAATCCTATTTACACAACAGGCAAGAGGTGAATCTAGTTGTCATTGTTCTTTTTTTCCAGGTAATGGAATCCAGGTCATCAAGTTTTCCCATTACTAATAGGAATGACATAGTTACTAATTCTCAGGCTAACATCTGTAAATTCCATTATGTTTTGTTACCCAAGAAAATCTCAGAGTAATTTAAGATCCATGTTAAGACAAAGAGCTGAAAGTTCTTCAATTTGAAATACTCTTTTTGAATACCAGATATAAAACTGTGGATTTTAATTTAGCTATGGCATACTCATGACTGAAATAGGTTTGAAACTTTTCTGCTTCTAATTTTTTTTAAAGAAAGGAATCATTTGTATCTTTCATGAAAAACATATAGTTTCTCCAAAGTTTGACATACGTAAAATCTCAGGCTTGCTTGCAAATAAATTTAACACATTCTATACTTCATTATCTTATGGAAAACATATGTCTCTTCAGCTGGATCATTTGATAATTTACGAATAGATTCTTGGCCTCTGTTGTAATATAATTATACTGGTTTTATTTATGATATTACTTATAGCCTTATAATCAATTACATAATACATTGAATCTCTAAAACACTGCTGTGACTGGGAATCTGTGTGCTCTTGGAGGAGGATACAAGTAAAGTATAGGGTGGAATTAAGCACCATTTTCAAGGCTTATTAAAAATCCCTCCAATTAAAATTAAATATTCACATTTTTTTTCTTTCATAACAGGGCAGCTTGAAAAATTCTTATGTAGTCAGATATGCATTTGCAAAAGGTATGCAAGAATGTACCAGCAACTAAGTCCTACCTCATTATCTTCTGATGGTTTCCTCTCACAGGTCTTCTCAGATCTGCACAGCCATCATTTATCCCACCACAAGAAGGTACTTACCTTTCACATACCAACTGTCAAAATATTGTGTCATTTTAATATGCTTTGTTTTTCTTTACGGATTGTCATCCTCGAATAAAATAGACTCTTTCAGAATCAGACTACTGTCTGCCTTCACTGCTTTTCCCCACAACTAATATATCACAAATTATTTATAGCTTTCATAAACCTTTGAAAAATCTCATTAATTTTTTATATATACTTCTATTTCTCCCCAAATAGCTTCCATTAGGATACACATTCTAATATTTTCTTTATATTAGCAAAGGTGAGCACTATGTCTTGAGCCCCAATTTCTTCATCATGTTTTGTTGATAATGATAATGCATTTGATTTTTTTCAAACTTTTTCTGCTTCTTTTAGCTCAAAGATATTTTCATGTTATAAATAATTGATTAATATAAAACAAATCAACATGCAAAATAAAAGTAAGTCATAAACTAAATTTAAAATATGTAGAGTAAAAACTAATTTTTTAAAATATTTTATTTATTTATTTGACAGACTGAGATCACAAGTAGGCAGAGAGGAAGGCAGAGATAGAGAAGGAAGCAGGCACCCTGCTGAGCAGAGAGCCCGATGCGATGCGGGGCTGGATCCCAGAACCCTGAGATCATGACCTGAGCGGAAGGCAGAGGCTTTAACCCACTGAGCCACCGGGGTGCCCCAGTAAAAATTAATTCTTGAACATAATTATTTTACCACATAAGAAAGACATCAGGATTAACTATCCAACCTTTGTATAATGTTCAAAGCTATTTTTTATATCTATGTAATCTTAGATTTAATTCATATATTAAAAAATAAACATGCATTAACCAGATTCTATGTAGCAAGTATAATGTTTATATCAGAAAGCATTTCTTAAGTAGTTTTTATTAAACATAAAACATCTGCTTTTCTGGAATGCCTCAGTAGTTCATCAGTTAAGTGTCTCCCATTGGCTCAGGTCATGATCCCAGGGTCCTGGGATTGAGCCCCAATCTGGGTTCTCCGTCTTCTTCTGCTCCTCCCCCTGCTTGTATTCTCTCTCTCTCTCTCTCTCTCTGTCTCAAATAAATAAATAAAATCTTTTTTTAAAAAAAATCTGCTTTTCTCACATCTAATTTTTTTTAATAAACCACAAGGATGAATTAAGAAAAATTGTACATAAAATATATTGCAAGTAGAGGCATCTGTTTATCAATCACTTTTCTATACTTCAGTATTAATGACTGCATACCTTTTAAGAGGCAAAATACACAATTTGGAATTGTTTTTACCATATGCCAATAACACCTAACAATCAAGATAAACACCTCTTATAACTGAGTAATCTTCTGAAAAAAATAGGTAAAATAAGAACTAAACATTCTCATATTTCACTTAGACATTCAGAATTTTAAAATAAAAATACTTTCAGTAGAAATTTATCCTTAGTTTTTATAGCTTACTACATTCAGTCCAATTGCCTATATCTGAATATGAGCTTTACCATTTACTAAAGGCAGAACCTTTGGGAATTTTTAACCTTTCTAAGCCCTCGTCACTTTATTTATAAAATTACATCATATGGGTTTTTTTTTTTTTTTAGAATTAGAAGAGATTTTATATGTATAAAATGCCTGACAAATTGTAAAAGCTCTATAAGCATTATTTTCATTTTATGGATTTAATTTTAATAGTATAATGATTTCTTTTGTAATTCTCTGCTGAAAACATATGCAAATAAAAAATCTTCTCAAGAGCACTTACTCTTTCGTCCTTCGGGGGTATCCAGCTTTTTATGAGATAGAATCTTCTGTCCTTGGAGAAGTCCTTCAAGTAGTACCTAAGTGTCAGTCAAATGGCAGTTATCACACATCTATTATAGTTAATGCCTTTCAAGATATCACCCTCTCACAAGCCCAAGGACTGTAATTATTTGGAAATAGATATTTTCCTTAAAATTGGTGTGCTTTAACCTGTTTGAAAGCAGGAGGTCAAGGAATATTTAAATTATAGTCTATGTTTCCTTCTTACTCAGAGTTCAAAGTGTTTTAAATGAATATTTCAATTACATAGGTCTTCTTAGGCTTTAAAAATAACAGAGAAATGTCATTTGGGTTACTTGTTACCTAATCATAACTTTATCATCTGTCAACTCACCAAGTCCCTTCTGGAAGTGTTGGCACAGAAGTCTGGACACTCACGGCTCTCATTTTTCTGGTTGGCTTCTGGCTCTCTGACTCATTCTCACTTCTGCATGTTCTAACAGAACACTGGGATATATTGTTTGTATAAATGTTAGTAAAGTGGAATTCAGTCCTACAAATAATCCTATATAAAAGCTCTCCAACATTTTATTTCTAAAACTACTTCAAGAGCTTTACCAAGTTTTCATGATCACCAAAAGGCATAGTGGGGATTACTTCTTCAATGAAACACTATTTTAAAATAATCCTTTATAAAGTCACCATCTTTAACAAGTTTAGGGTTATGATAAAGAGGTTGAAAATCAAACATGAACTCATGCCTTACACTACACATTATAGTAAAGAGATGTGGACTATTGGCAGTTTGAAATCAATTTGTTCTATTTAACCAGAATGTAGATCATGAGACAATTCTATTTAGAATTATGCACAGTGTACTCAAATAGAAGTTGCATTGCCCAGCCAAATAAAAATTGTTTTATGTTCATGAGGCAGGAGGTGGGTAACTGGGGATGCTTGTTAGGTGCTGATTTTTGCTGACTCACACATCTGCATAATGATCTTAGTTTAGCATTACCTAATAAAAGAGCATGGAGATAGCTATACTGCTTAGAGTGACAAAAGAAGTAAAAGGTAGAAAACAAACTGGAGCCTAGCTGTGCCTTTTTGTATGTATACAATTAAGTATGACAGGAGTTCAAACTAATGTCAACAAAATGTTGAGCCACGGGCCTCTTCCCAAATATAAGGCATGGTAAAATGTTTAAATGTGTATACTTATCAGGAGAAATTTGTTCAACCTTCTTATTTTAAATCTGTCTAGTTCACATAACAGAGAACATATGTAACAATATACCTGATTTTTTCACTTTATTTCTGAGATTATCTCTTGATAGCTTAGTTTTAGATACATCATCCAAAAATCACATAATTTTTGTGTCTACTATGAATTGGAATAAGTGGCAAAGAAGTGCATAAAAAAATCAGGATACCAGCTTTACAGAAAGCACAACTAATAATCAAATAAACACACATACTGTATTTATATTCATTTTAGAAACTTTTGTGAAAGTTTATAATTTTTAAATCAAATTTATAAAAGAGATAAACTTAATTATTCCATTGCTGACTACAAGTTTCATATTTGTGCAAATCTAGGGATTCTTCACTGGTAGATTTCTCTCTCCCTGCCTTCTTTCCTCCTTGTGCTTTCTTTTCTTTCTTATAAATTAATTCAAACTCAGAACATGCATACCAATTTTGTTAGTTTCAATGTCTTCATTATATTCCATTTATGGATCTAAAATAATGACTTGAATTATTTTCCTAAAAATGGCTAAATGGATATTTACGACATTTTTACTATTTGTAGTAATGTCCCATGGAACATGTATGTTGTATGAGTGAGAATTCCAGTGCACTGTATGAGCATCTTCACAGGATAAATTTCCAGAAATAAAATTGCTGATTCAAAAAGTGCATTTTAAATTTGGTGGTTGTGTTAAAATGTCTCACCCTGAAAAAAGTTTATGTCAATTTACAGAACAATATTAGAGTATAAGAATACCTGTCAAACTGAAATCTTTCCTTCATTAATCCATTTACTCATTTATTCAAGAAATATTTATTGCATACTCACAATATGCCAGGCACTATTACAGCTAATGGATTATCACAGGGAACCAGTCAAGTAAAGCTGCTTCCATATCAGAAGCTTACATTGTAACAAATAATTAATGAAGTCTGTTGCCAAATACTTGATTTTATGATAGCCTTCTAGCATAAAAAAAAAAAAAAATTGGATCTTGAGGAAAAAGTCCTCTGAGTTTGGCAATGGTGTTCAAATAAATAATATATCCTAGTAAGAACTGAAAATACTCAAGATCTATTTACAAAATAGCAGTCTATTACTAGAAGGCATTATAATTACCTCAGAGATCTTATTTTTGCAAAACATCAAGAGGTCAAGGAGAAAATCAGACTCCCTTTAGGGCCACAGTTTGGCATTTGAGCAGCAGAATGCAATTCTAGATAACTGTACCCTTAAACATTCTTTTGTGATTGCATTTGCTCTTTCTTTTCACATTACACAGTACAACTTTATATTATTTTAATCATTATTATATTTCCCAATATTTTCACATTACATAAAAATCTCATGGAGATAAATTTGAGCAATTAGTTTCAAATGTTTAATACTAAGTTATGAATTGGAAATCCATACACTGGGTTATAATACATGCTACATAAAAGATACATAAAGTAAACTAAATGTTCTTTCCATCCCAGACTCACAGCCATCATTTGTTTCTTGTGCATACTGTAAGAAATAGTCTAGGCATATGCACTGAAACATAAAGTATACATATAATTTATTGACCAAACTTAGACCCTTTTAAGAGTGAAAGGGTGTGCAAGTATTAATTATGCTAGGACAATAGATAAAAATTAAAGTGTACTGGGCAAACTGAAATATATGGTCACCCTATCTAAGCATCACAAATATTGGGCTGAATATATAATTTAATTTGGCCTATAAGGCAGCATAGTACAAACTCCTCTTCACCTTTTTCCACATAAAGGTATATTTTGGATATATTTCCAGATGATTATACATAAAATTATTAATCCTTTTTAATGTCTACATAGACACATCATTATTTCCCTTAACATTTAGATTATTTTCATTCTTTTACTATTACAAACAGTATCATATTAAACATCCTTAAATACATATATATATCTATATATCTATATACACACATGTCATTTTGCTTATATGTAAATATATCTGTATAATAAATTGTTAGAGTTAGAACTGTTGAGTTAAAAGTCATGTGTTCTTAAAAATTTTGATGGGCATTGCCAAACTTTCCTCTTGAAAAGTTCTATTACCAATATATGCGTTCTCCTATTTACTCAAGTGACTGTCAATGCAGTGAATTATCACTATTTGTTATATGTTGTTTGTTAATATTTTTTAAATGATGTTAATTTTTATTTTCATTTGTATGTAACTTTAAGACATTTTAATTTCCTCATGCCCATTTTTTCCTATGAAATTACTGATTTTTACCCTATTGATTTATAAGAGATATTAGTCATTTTGCATTGACAGGAATTATCACCCATTCAGACCTATGCACTGAGTAATCAACACCTACATTTCAATTGCATCCTTACTTAGCAATGTTGATTTTTTTTTAAAAGATTTTATTTATTTATTTGACAGACCAAGATCACAGGTAGGCAGAGAGGCAGGCAGAGAGAAAGGAAGGGAAGCAGGCTCCCTGCTGAGCAGAGTGCCCAATGTGGGGCTCTATCCCAGGACCCTGGGATCAGGGTCTGAGCAGAAGGCAGAGGCTTTAACCTACTGAGCCATTCAGGTACCCCAGCAATGTTGATTTCTAATTAAAAGAAATTCTAATCCTCTCAAAGATTTAGTTGCTGAGTCATCATGTAGGTATTGGAGAAAAAATAAATCTATAATGGGGATGGGTCTTTTCTCAAATGAAAAACTCAATGATGAATGACTAGACATCTACATGCCTTTCACTCATGTGCATACCTAGTATTTATTTAGTAGGAACTTTGCAGCAGAGTGGCAGGAGCTATAAGTAAAATCATGAGAAGATGGCTCTCAGATGGTTACTAGTCAGCTAATGGTAGGTTATGCCTTGGAAATAAACAACCTCCAAATCTCAAAGGTTTGAAACAACAAAGGCTTATTTCTTGCTCGTGTTACATTAAAGCTGTGGCAGCTGCAATTCAGCTGTCTCCACCCCAGTAGTCTTCTTGGGTCTTTTTTACTCTAGCAACTAGGCAACAGCTTATATTCGGGGCATGCCGTGCTCATGGCCAAAGGAAAAGGGAGAAGTGCTGAAACATACTGTCACTCTTAAACCTTCTTCTCATTGGTATACTCAGACTTCTTCACATATTCTACCAGACAGAGAAGTAAAACCAGAAGTCAGTGGGGTGAGCACAATACCTCCATAGAGAGGTATTGTATCTCACATGGTAATGGACAGGGTTATATAATCCTGTTACAACAAATGATTAGAAAGAGTATTACAATCTACCACAGGCAATGCTCTGGCCACAATTGTTCACTTTCTTCCCCTCTATAGGTAAAATAGCCTCATCTCCTTTCTAAGGAGTTACCAAGAAGTCCTATCAAATCCCAGCATGAGGCTCAAAGTCCAGGATCTTGGTATAGACTTGACATTTGTTCCAGATGTAAATCATCTAGATTCAAAGACTTGAGCTTGAAAAAAATCAGGTTATCTGCACACATACACCCTATATAATAGTATAATAGGGACCAATTAATCATATAGTCTTTTTCAAGTAGAAGATTTGGAGACACAAAGAAGTTAATGTTTCATAGCAATGCTAAATTTGGGGAATAGGGAATATTTTTAATTAATTAATTAATATTTTAATTAATTAACACCTTATCTACTTGAAAGTAGCCAAAAAGCTAATAGTTCTCCACAAGCCTTACTTCTCATAAGCCATATCTGAAAATAGCATTGAAGAATATGCTTACTTCATCCCACCTTCAGCCTGTGAAATAACATCTTACTCAATATATCCCAAATATATTTGAGATATATTTACTCAAATATCATCTTAAGTTTTCCATAGTCTTTCTCTTTTGACTGAAGGTGCTGTGGCTCTTTAATGACTGAGTTGAATGTTTTTTCTATTTCTAACTCTGTCATTCCTTAATCTTTAAGTGACTTGTGTGCTTTTAGAATACTTTCATTTGCTTTTTATTATTTTGGATCTTCTATAATTTCTTTTGATCTCTTCTTCAACAATTTCCAATGACTGTTTCCAGAACACATACAACAAAATTTTAAATGTCCTTTAAGTATAACAATTAAGTTTCATTAAAGCATAATAATCTAAATCTTAACACCAATGATCAGCATTTAATGAAACAAAGACAAACTTCCATTTGAAGATAAACTGACTTTATTTTTTTTTCCAAGCTGAGGATCCAACAGTCTGCCTTTGGTAGGAATTGACCTTAATATTTGTAACTTCATTGCTTTATTCTGTGTTTCTAAGGGCTTGCATCATGCTTTTTTCCTACACCACTGAAGGAATGTGTTTTAAATCCCCAAGATTTTTCCAAAGTGGAGAGCATGGATAAAGGGAGGAAGTATAACTACACTGGAGAAACATGGCAAACACTCCCTCAGATCTGTGATCAAGGCTAATACCTTCAGTGAAAAATTATTTTGATTTTACATATCTTTGATATATGTGAGAAGAATGGCACTTCATCTTTGTAGTCTTCTCCCTAAAGCCTTGTAGCCCGGGTGTAAACATACAAAAACAAAACAAAACAAAAAATCAGAAAAACTCAAACTGAGAGCTAGTCTACCAAAAACTGGACAAGTACTCAAATATATCAACATCATCGTAACCAAGGATGTGTGAGAAACTGTCACAGAACAGAGAAAGCTAAACAAACATAATGATTAAATGTAATGTGGTACCCTGGATGGAATCCTGGAATAGAAAAAGGGCATTAGCAAGAAATTAGGGAAATACAAGTAAAGGATCGGTTTTAGTTACTGGCAGTATTACCAATGTTGGTGATTAGTTTTGACAAATGCACTGGGGTGATGTAAGATGTTAACTGCGTGAGGAGTATTAAAGAATTTTGTATACTATCTCTGCAAATTTTCTGTAAACCTAATACTATTCTAAAAATGTTGGGGCGCCTGGGTGGCTCAGTGGGTTAAAGCCTCTGCCTTTGGCTTAGATCATGATCCCGGGGTTCTGGGATCGGGCCCCACATTGGGCTCTCTGCACAGCGGGGAGCCTGCTTCCTCCCCTCTCTCTGCCTGCTTCTCTGCCTACTTGTGATCTCTGTCATATAAATAAATAAAAATCTTTAAAAATGTTTTAAGTTTATTTTACATTTTTTCCTTAAGACAGCAAATCAATAACAATGTAATACTGAGAACAGGCAAAACGGCCTCACATGTATACCCGACAAATAGTATATTATTAACAGGACTTCCACATGCACGTTATACTTTGAAATATTTTGTACTGTGGATTTACACCTTCTGAGTTAAGCTGTAATCAAATGGTAAGGGGAACACTTTGTCAAAATTACTGTTGACAGTCTGTTAAACAACCACAAAATACGGAACATATTGTCTTATGTATACAACATTCATTACAGAGAATTATATCAGTTCTTGTAAATCCTTCACAGTCAACATTTCTCCATGGTCCCTTTTGTAATAAATATGATCCTTTGATTTAATTTTCTAACTCCTAACCACTTGCACAAACAGTGTTATTCATTTCTTTCTCAATGATCTGGAAACTCTTCAGAGAATCTCCATTCTCCTTTCAAAGACATTAAAATATGGGTTGATAACTTAAGATATTATTGTGTTTCTTCTCAGATGCTGAATCGTCATCTCTAAATTATTTTTATTTCCTGATGGTTCAAATGAGTTCTACCAGGTACACATGTGACTCCACTATTGTTCAGGATGTTGAATTCCTTTATTAGCTTTTATACTTCTCATGACTAAACGGTTAAATATTTTATTTAGGTAGGAAAGAGCTAGGTATTGATATATTTAATTGGAATAAAATCAGTGAACTATATTTAAAGAAAAAGTCATCTAAATATGGAAATTAGCAAATCAGAGATGATCATCAAATTAATGTTTGGTCACTTTAAAAATTAACCTTTGAAGCAATTACATCTAATCCTGATGCTGCTATTGTGCCATTAAAAAAGGTACCAGTATTTGGGTAAGTGAGGTTTGTTATTACTTGTATTGACACTGAATTAAAAATCCAAAATTAAAGTCCTTCAAATCCTTGATTTAAAAAAGCTTGGTTGGCTAAGCATCTGCCTATGACTCAGGTTGTGATCCCAGGGTATTGGAATGAAGCCTGGTGTCCAGCTCCCTGCTAAGCGAGGACTCTTGTTTCTCCCTCTCCTTATACCCCTCCCCCTACTCCTGCTTTCCCACTCTCTCTCAAATAAATAAATAAGATCTTTAAAAAAATAAATAAAACTAAAGTTACTGATCAAGTGACAAAAATTAACCAGAAAAAGTTCAATTGCTTATTCAATTTTTTTTTAAGATTTTATTTATTTATTCATGAGAGACACAGAGAGAGAGAGGTAGAGGGAGAAGCAGGCTCCCCAATGAGCAGAAAGCCAGATGTGGGACTAGATCCCAGGAACCTGAGCTGAATACAGATGCTTAACCGACTGAGCCACCCAGGCACCTGGTTATTCTTTTTCAATAAATAAAAGTGAATAATCAAAAAGTTCATCTATTGTAAAGATTTCATCTAAGTTATATGAAGTAAAGAGGTAGCAATTAGAATGGGCAAATTTAGTGTTGTTCATGAAATGTTTCTGACTCCTGACCCTTCAGGCATAGTACACTTCCTTGACCCTCATCATTGCATGGGTCTAACTGAGAAGTTCTGGCCTACCAATAGTGTACGTAAATGATTTGTAACACTTCTTGGTTAATATTTAACTGGTTGTACAAATCTCCAAATCTTTGTTTTTCCTCTGGCAATGTGACCAACAACGGTCTAAATTGCTTTTGCCGCATGGCCTGGGTTCACTTGTCACTCTGCAATTCCAAAGAATGCAATTCCTCTGTTGACTAGGTTGTGTTTTGCATGAGAAAACAACCAGGTAATACAAAATACAAAATAAAAAATACAAAGCAAATATGTAGTCAAAGTCACTGAGAATTGAGAGTCTCTGGATACCAGAGCATAAGTTTCTTAAACAGTGACAATGCCATTTTTTAAAAGGAGGAAACACATATAATTTTAGCCCCAAAGATTTTATTTTAATTAACTACATTCTCTGAATAATTAAATAATTTTTTAACTAATTAAATAATTCCCAGACATCTTCCTTCACAATGGATTGTGTGCACATAAGGAAATAATTTAAAAAAATTGTTTT
This sequence comes from Enhydra lutris kenyoni, assembly GCF_002288905.1. Taxonomy (NCBI): domain Eukaryota; kingdom Metazoa; phylum Chordata; class Mammalia; order Carnivora; family Mustelidae; genus Enhydra; species Enhydra lutris. The sequence continues at coordinate 29,083,790 of NW_019154103.1, forward strand.
AGGCATGAAAAGTAGACATTTAGTTTTAAGACATTACAGGTAATATTCCAATTATAGTATTATCACACCCCACACTAAAGACCAGCATTAAGCTAACACCAATATTTCTCCAGGTAAAATTAAGAGCATTTAAAATACTTGAAGAACTAGGACTCATATATATGCAATGAGTATCAAATACAGTGTTTGCTTTGAAAGAATGTTCAGTGAATGTTTCTCATCTACCAAAATCCTTCCTGCCTCATCTTTATTTATACATACTATTTGCCCATGTTGAGATTCTTTTGACAATCCACACCTTACCCATCTTTAAAGACAAGGACACCTATCATCTCATCTTTATTGTCCACAGATAAATCATTTCTCTGAACTCCTATAATACTCACAGGGTATATTAGAAAGTCAATGTATATTTTCTATTTTGTAATCATTACTTTATCTTTACTTACCTGCAATAATCTCATCTTCTAAGCACATTGGATAGCAAGACCAGAACCCTAGGACTTTTGTCTTCATAGCTTACCTTCCATTAGGTAATTTACTTCAAACAATCCCAGGTACTTGACTAGTGTTCAGTTTTGTGGGTTTTTTTTTAAGCTGGAAGATTCAAAGCTAACTTCAAATACACATTTTTCCATGAAAACTTCTTAGTTTCAATATTCTTAGATAAGTTTCTTACTCTACAAACATCCTTAATATTTTTATTCAGCACATATAGAGTATCAAAATTCAAATTTATTAATGAACTCTGAGATCAACAAGTTTACATTTTCTATCTCTTGTATTCCACCATATTTCCTAAAACTTTACCTCAATGTTCTGAATTCAAAAGAAGTCTTAACTACTAAACACACGGATATAGATGGGTCTAATAAAAAGCATAGATAAGCCAGCAAAGCCTATAGGTTGATTACCTTTAAAAAATAAGTTCAACTTGATCAAATGTTCTTTATCAAATACACTTTATAAAGATAAAAACTTTAAATCTAGGAATTACAGAAAATAAGACACTAAAATCCCTCAAACACATGTGAAAAATATTTTAACTTACTTACAGAAAAATGCAAATTAAAACCACAATTAGATTTCATTAAAACCCATCAGAGACAGCAACTATTTAGATCTGAAAATGCTAAGAATGGAGGAAAATGTGAATACTACGAGTACACACTAGTTCACTATTTGGGAACATTATTTAGGAAATTTTAAGTCATACATATTCTCCAATGCAGCAATTCAATTTCTATACATATATATTCCAGAAAAGCATTTGTTCACGTGTCCCAGAAGACATGCACAAACATGTTTTTAGTAGGACTTTTTCAAAGTAGTCTGAAACTAGACATGTATGTATACCATTCATACACAGAATGGGTATATTTTTATTATATTCAAGCAATATAAAACTGTAGATTATAAAACATACAGAAAAAAACTTCCTTCTACTCAGGTTTTGTAGCTGGGCCTGAGAATTAAACTTACATAAAACAGATTAACAGAAAAAAAGCATACACATTTTAGTATTTTTATGTGCACGAAAGAGTCTTCCTGAACAGTTGTTAGGACTAGGAGCTTATGTACATTTTTAAATTTGTGGAGAAATGAAATGATAAGTTTTTTGAAAGAAATGATAAATTTGTGGAGAAGTGAAAAGACATATTTGGACCAGGGGCAGTAAATCCTGGCAAAGTGACTAGGAAATATATGGGTGAAATTAATGGGAAATAAGGGTCATTGTAAGAGGTTTTTTTGAATAGGTAGATTTTGCATCATTTCTTAGTCTCCAGTGATAAGAATTTTCTTTTCTGGCCCAAAAAGGACAGCTTTCTCATGGGTAATTTTATGAACAGCTTTTAGATAGAAAGGGAGAGGTCAGAGAGCTTTTTCTGTATCTATGTCTCTAGTGCCTTTAGCTCAAAAAATTCAATATGCCATAGTAGCATATTTTGGGGGTTAGATGTTTTGCACCCTCTCAAAAGTGAATGGGCAGTGTGATGGTTAATTTCATGTGTCAGTTTGACAGCTGGAGATGCCCAGATTTCTGATAAAACATTTCTGGGTGTGTCTCTGAAGATCTTTCTGGAATACATTAGCATTTGAATTAGTATAACACTGGGTAAAGATCACCAATGCTAGTGGCATCATCTAATCCTTTGGGGGCTTGAATACAACAAACAGCAGAGGAAGGGTGAACTTTCTGACTGCTTGGGCTGGGATTTCTCTCTTTTGCCCTCAGAAGCCAGCATTTCTAGTTCTAGGGCCTTTGGATTCAAACAAGGTCTTAACACTATTGGCTGCCCTGGTCTCGGGCCTTTGGACTAGGACTGAATTTCACCACCTGCTTTTCTGGTTCTACAGCTTGCAGGCTGCAGATTGTGGGACCTTTCAGCCTTCATAACAGTGTGTTCCAATTTCTATAATAAATATCTCTCTTTCTATTTTGTGTCTCTTTCATTTCATATTGTTGCATACTGTCTATATTAAAATTCTGCAGAAAACAAAAACGTGTGTGTGTGTGTGTGTGTGTGTGTGTGTGTACAGAAAGAAAAGAGATAAAGAGATGAAAGAGATCCTTTTGTTTTGGTTCTCTGGAGAACTTTAATATAGACAGTATACAACAATATAAAATAAGCTGGCAATATTTTGCATAGAAAGCAAAGCACACAATTTTATATAATGTGGGTTAATTTATATAAAGTTCAAGACAAGGGGCGCCTGGGTGGCTCAGTGGGTTAAGCCGCTGCCTTCGGCTCAGGTCATGATCTCAGGGTCCTGGGATCGAGCCCCGCATCGGGCTCTCTGCTCAGCAGGGAGCCTGCTTCCTCCTCTCTCTCTACCTGCCTCTCTGCCTGCTTGTGATCTCTCTCTTTCAAATAAAAAAAAAAAAAAAAAAAAAATTTTTATAAAAAAAAAATAAAGTTCAAGACAAGGCAAATTAAAATACTGTTGTTAATTGATAAATACATAATAAAATAAAAAGCAAGATCAGGAGAGTGATCATTTTTGCAGGAAGGAGTATTTTGGGATAGGGCATGCAGAAGCTTCAAGTGCTAGAAATGCTCCTTTTTTTGAACAAGGCGATGGTTATATGGATATTCACTAATACTTACATAAATGACACATATATTTTCTGTATTGTGTTTACATAGTATATCTCACAGTAGTAAAGGTCAACAAACTTGAATTGTATATAATGTAGGATGGAACAACAACAAAAAGGGTAGAAGAAAGTAGGAAAATAACTATGAATATAGAAAAATTTGTGGGTTTATTTTCCCAGGATCTCAGTAAAACATCTATTAGCTAAATATTCCTTGGCATGGTTCAAATTTATAAAGGGCTTAACAAATGAAATTGACTTCTATAATAAAGAGACAAGATACCTGAAGAGCCACAGCACAGACAGCTTAATTGGGTTTCATTAAGATTTTGATTATATTGGCATATATAGTTATGTAATGTGGCATGTGATACTCAGACTATCAGGCTAGTAAATGACTTCAGAATTGACTGTGGCTTTTGGAAATTAGGTGATTAGTGATTTAAGAGCAAATGGAAATAAAATAAAAGAAAATGGAAAAAGAAATAAAAGAGCACTTGGGGAAATCTTGTGTAGTCATTGTAAGATATTAATCTTTGCCATATTGTTTTTCCTCTCAGATTATCCTCCCCTTTTAAAAAATGAATTTAGACATTGTAGAATAATTCAGATACTCATTTATGTACTAGCCATTAAAGGCTTTTTATTCCTTTTTATAGAGCCAAAAGTACAGGTAATCTTCTCCTTATCTTAGTTTTATAGATGTTGTTCCATATATAGTCAGTGCCTACATCCCAAAGGCTTAAGAATCCATGAGGAGTTTATTCCTAAATTAAAACACAATCTTTAAGTTAAAATTTAAAATGAAATTTTGACCTCATTTGCCTTTTTTAAAATGACATTTTAACCTCATTTGCCTTTTTTCACCTACTTTCACCACTAGAAGTTGTACATCTTCTAAAGGAAGAAGACATTATATTCACATGCTATTTGCAGAACATAAACTGAAAAAAAAGTATACCTTGTATGTAGCACATGTAATACATTTTCTATGTATTGCTCTCAATTTCCAGTATGTGCTCTCAGCCAATAATGCATATTAGTATGTATGGGCTGTGGTGATTTTTTTCCACCATTTAAATCAATACTGGTCCTATTGATTAGGAAAAATGTTTAGACACACACCAATACACACACACACACACACACACACACACACACACACACACGTGTATATAAACAGAGAAATACTGTTAAACAATATAACAGAATAAATATACCAAATAACCTCCCTCTAAAATGCACTTGGGAATTCTGTCTTTAGGACTGAGGAAAAGACACTTAGGTGAAAAATATTATGAATACCTCCTCAATTACATGAATGAGTTCACAAGAAATTAAACAAAATCCCAGATATCAAAAATGAAGAGAAGTCAAAACCAGAGTAGTTAATTTGATGTAAATGTGTAGGTAACCTGAAAATCTGCTTTAACCTTGGTATTCAAGAATTTGGATCTTCATGGCTGTGTGGATACAGAAATTGAGGCCTTGGGGATCCATGAAAATAAGAAGTCAGAACTGAAATGCCAGAATAATGCCAGCAGAGAGGTATCCATTGCTATTGCAGGATATAACAAGAAAAATCATGTGCTTATCCTGAGCTCCAGTTGGAAAATATCTACATGAAACTGAGACTAATGATCTGCTCTATCATAAGTTTGTAGTTTTGAAGATCCTTGCCAGGCAAGACCAACACGACTTATTTGTACAATGACCCTCAAACATGACTGTATAAAAAATATATATATAAAGCTTAACAAATATTAATACACAATATAAAAATTTTCAGCACAAAAATGAACATTCTACAATGAAAGAATGAGAAGACTTAGGTTCCATCTTTTTAGTCCCTATTTTATTTATTTCCACTCCAATCTATTATTTCCTTCTTTCTACTAACTTGGGTTTTGGTCCTCTTTTTCTAATTCCTTGAGGTATAAAGCTAATTTGTCTATTTGAGATTTTTCTTGTTTCTTGATATAGGCTCTATGTCTTTTGATTGGAGAATTTTGTCCATTTACATAAGATGTTTATTGATATGTACAGAATATTGCTATTTTGTAAATTGTTTTCTGGCTGTTTGGTAAAACTTCTGTTACTTTCTCCTTCTCTAATGACTTTTTCCTTTGTGGTTTGAAGATTTTCTACAGTAATATGCTGGGATTCTTTTCTCTTTCTCTTCTGTGTATCTACTACAAGTTTCTGCTTTGTGGTTATCATTAGGTATCTATAAAACTACTTATCACAGTCTACTCTAAGCTGAACACATACTAAAGCTCTATATTTTTACCCCCCTAACCTCTACTCATTTTATCTTTTTGGTGTCACGATTTGCATATTTTTTCCCTTGTGTTCATTCACAGATTATTTTATAGTCATTTTTACTACTTTCATCTTTCAATATTCATATTAGATTTATAAGTGAAATACCTGGCACAATTATATTATTTTAAATTTAACTATGTATTTATCCTCTTGTATGTTTTCCTTTTATTAGTTAGTACTCTTTCATTTCATCTTGAAGAAGTCCCTCTAACCTTTCTCATAAGGCTACTCTAATGGTGATGAACTCTTTCACTTTTACTGATCTGGAAAACTGAGGCTTTCCTACCTGTTTCAATGTATTTCCTCATTCAAACAATGTGTGGGAGATAATCAAACTCATGGATTTATTTCAGAGATAATTTCTCTATGTACAGCTGTATATTTAGTGTGTTCATGAAAAAAAGGGAGTTCAGGAACCTCTTATGTTCCTCTTTTGGGGTGTCTGGCTGGCTCAGTCAGTAGAGCATGTGACTCTTGATCTCAGGGTGGTGAGTCTGAGCCCCACATTGGGCATAGACATTACCTTAAAAAAACAGAAAAAAATTTAAAAATTTCCTCTTTCAAAAGTTTTTATTTATTTATTTTTAAAGATTTTATTTCTTTCAGAGAGAGAGAGAAAATGAGCACAAGAGGTGGTAGGGGTAGAGAGAGACAGAAAAGCAGACTCACACCTGAGCAAAGAGCTGGCCTCTGGGCTCAATCCCATGACTCTGGGATCATGATCTGAGCCAAAGGCAGATGCTTAACCAACTAAGCCACCCAGGTACCCCTCAAAAGGTTTTAAATCAGCCATAAAGGAAAGGCATTTTAAGTAGAAATTATGACAATTAGACAGCAGACTATCAATTACACTAATAGATTACAATAAGAACAGAATAATAACACTGGGAAAAAGCTCTTACAAATGCTGAAATATAATCATCCATAATTTTATACCTATTTAATTTTTAAGAATGTAAAGTTAAACAACAAAATTGTACAAATATTGATTTATGGAGTTTACTACTTATTAACCCTCACTAACAAATGTTTAAAAAATTTGCTTTAAGAAATAGAAAGTAAACTAATAAAAAACGAAGGGTAGAAACATAAGGAATAATGAGCAAAGGAACTGGTAAGTGTGTATGCAATCTAAACATATTCAATATAAAATGGTAATAATATCCAATATATGTTGGGTATGGAATATAATACATAAGTAAAATATTAGATAGCAATAACATGTATGATAGGAAACAATTCTTAGTTTTGAGAAGTATTAAGTTCTAATGGCCTCATATACTTCTTAAGGATGGTAGAACTATTGCTGAATGAGTGTGTATGTTAATGTATGTGTGCTATACACAAATACTTAAAAATAAAAAGAGTGTATAGTTTTAAAACCCTTAGGGGAAAAAAGAAAAATCTACTAAATTGAAAGAAGGTAACAAAAGAGATAAAGATATTACAAAATAAGATTTTAGCAAAAAGTCAAAAGCACTTATAACTGTGATACCTGTAAATGGTATAAATTTTCCAGTTAAATACAGAATTCATAGGAGTAAATAAAAAGAAACAGAAACCAACCTTGTGCCTTTTACAGAAATAAATTACAATGTCAAAGAGTGATTGAAATTAAAAAGACAAAAGACAATTATATTAATCAAATAGCAATGAAAACATATGGTATAATCAGGTTTTCTATTAGACCAAATAAATTTTCAGGCAGAGTAATCATGTTGTAATAAAACAACATTTGGGGTATGTATTGCATATTTTAGCATCATCTCCCTCAATCTTTTGACAAATACAATATTATAGTCTCAAAATGTATGAGGAAAGCATGCACAGAATTCAATAAGGTCTCAACAAATAAGCCATCAAACCTATTCACATAAAAAACTGGTCACATTTTAAGGCTTAAAGCAAGACACAGCAATTTCCAAAGACAGACAACATTTTGTGATCAAAATATCATTAAGCTAAATATACAGAACAAGATTACTACAAAAAGTTCAAAAAACTAAAAATCTAGTAAATTAATAAAATACTTTAAGTAATTTATGCCTCAAAGAGAAATCATAATATAATTAGGAAATTCAGCACTTTATTTTTATGAAAAAGAAACAGTTAGTAGACAAAGAAGAGACCTGAGATTTCCAAACTAAATAAACTGTATTCTCTAAAAATCCATCAGCAAATAATAGTGACAAACAAATAATTAAAATATTTATTTTAAAACCAGAAATAAAAAGACATGCTTGAATATTTTCATTACTGCTTTTCAATATTTTATTTGAGGGCTTAAGTAATGCAAATTATAAGAAAAATAAATAAAAATTATAAGCTATTGAAAGAAAAACTCATTACTTACAGATTTTTATTCTCATAGAAAATTAAATAGACTACAGACAATTATTTGAATTTATTAGGTCAATATGTAATAAATCATAACTTCATTATACAAAATGAATTATTTTTCCACATAGCAGAAGCAAAAATAGAGGCAACATATTTGAAGAAAAATCACATTTTTTAAAAGATTTTATTTATTTATTTGACAGAGAGAGATCACAAGTAGATGGAGAGGCAGGCAGAGAGAGAGAGAGGGAAGCAGGCTCCCTGCTGAGCAGAGAGCCCGATGCGGGGCTCGATCCCAGAACCTTGAGATCATGACCTGAGCCAAAGGCAGTGGCTTAACCCACTGAGCCACCCAGGCGCCCGGAAAATCACATTTTTAAAAAATAAAAATATTAGGTTGTTGACTACATTTAACAAAGCTGTATAAAATATTTGTAGAGAATATATGATTTTATGGAACGACATTACAGAAAAGCAAGAAGAAGAAAGAGGAGAAGGAGGAGGAAGAAGACGGGGAAGGAGAGTGTACCAGGTAATGCATGGTAACACTACCATATACATACCATTTCCCTCCAAATTCACCTATAAAATTAGTATAATTCTATTTATAAAACCAACTGGTTATACTCATGAAACTTGAAAACCTCATGCTAAAATATACGTGGAATGGACAAGAACCAAAATTTCTGGGGAGAGGTATGAAGAGATTTGCTATGACAGGAATAATAATAAGGATGCTTACATTTACATATTACTTTCTAGCTGCCAACATTATTTTTAAAATGTTTACATTTAAAATATTATTAATTCCCACAACAATTATATAACCCCATCTTGTAGATGAGGAAACAGAATTATGCAGAGGACAGAGAATTTGTCCATTTTTCACATAGTGGTGGAGACTGAATTTAAACCTGGACTTTTTGGTTACACAGCCTTGTTTATAAATATTACCTTACTCAATGTCAAAATATTACTGAATTTGAGTTACTGCAAAGTGTTGTATTACACTGGGATAGACAAATATGTTAACTGATTAGAAAGCCTGGAATTTGGTTCAAAGATGTATGAGTGTTTGCTCTGTAGCAAAGATGGTTTCATGAAATCAAGATTGGAGCAAAGTTTGAAGAATTTGATAAAGCATGCTTAGTTTACTATACACACACAAAATAAAATTCCGTAGACAACTCAAAATTTGTTGCAAGTAAGTTCAAGGCTGAAATATGTAACACAAAATTTAAAACTTATGTGTAATTTTAAAAATTTTGGTTTGAAAGGATTTTTTTTTAAGATTTTATTAATTTGTTTGAGAGAGAGACACAGAGAGAGAGGAAACACAAGAAGGGAGAGTGGGAGAGAGAGAAGCAGGCTTCCTGCCGTGCAGGGAGCCTGAAGTGGGCCTTAATCCCAGGACACTGGGATCATGACCTGAGCTGAAGGCAGACACTTAACGACTGAGCCACCCAGGCGCCCCAGGATTTTTATTTTTTTAACGAATGAATTAATGAATGGTTTGTCAGAGAGACAGGGAGAGAGAGGATGCACAAGAAGGGCGAGCGGCACGTAGAGGGAGAAGCAGTCTCCCTGCTGAGCAAGGAGCCTGATGTGGGACTTGATTCTAGGACCTAGGATCATGACCTGAGCCAGAGGCAGACGCTTAACTGAGCCACTCAGGTGTCCCTGAAAAGGTTTCTTTAAATTAGGCTCAAAGGCACATAGGAAAAGACTGATACTTTTAACCATGTTAAAATGAAAAACATCTGTCTTTGTATAGCTAACAAAAAAGGAGTAACAAGAAAATATTTGCTACATACATGAAAAGTTTTGGTGTTCAGAATATCTCCTTTACAAACCACAGATGAATAATAATGATTATAATTATTTTTATGTAATAAGATTATTTTTACTTTTTATATTTACATATACCTTAATATAATTTAATGTTTTATATTTACATGCCAGTACTTACAATAATAAAATAATATATTATAATTATATTTAAATTATAATATATAAAATATAAAGTATATGCTTAAAAGATATAACTGCATATGTGATAAAGCAGATATACATAATAATATTATGACAGTATCATTTACAAAACTGAAAAAATTGGAAACAAACCAAATATCCACTGCTGGAGGAATTTATAATGGAAATGTGGTATAAAAGTATTAAAAAATGCTAGTTAACTAATAACAATTTTGAACTTGAGTTACACTATCAACACAGATAAATTAAATTTCATAAGCTAGTCAATTAAAAATTATACAAATTATAATGTATTATAAACCTATATATAATACTATATATTTATATATCATATGACATATAATTAATATAATTAATATTAATGTAATATATTATTAATATAATAAACATATAACATTTATATAATTATAATACTGTTAAAATGTTTTTAGTTTTAAATCTATAATACAGGGGTACCTGGGTGGCTCAGTAGGTAAAATGCTTGACTCTTGGTTTTGGCTCAGATGGTGATTTCAGGGTGATGAGATCAAGCCCCACATTGGGCTCCACACTCATCATGGAGACTGCTGGATTCTTTCCTCTTCCTCTTCCCTCCACCATGCCTTTCACTCTCTCTTTTTTCCATATATATATATATATATATATACATACATACATATATGAAATAAATAAGTAAAATATTTATAATACAAACATATAAAATGTTTAAGGATATAACCATATGTATTAAAAATTTGAAAAGACATGAGGAAATGTAAGATTAATGATCAATAACCTCATCTGTGTAAGGATGCATAATGTGGAAAGGGAATGGGATAGGGAGTATTAAAGGAGCTTCAATATGTTGTGCTTTGTATCTGAAGCTGGTTTGTAAACCATGGTAGTGTATAAAGTAGTCTTCGGCATTTTGTTTGAGAAATTAATGATAATGTAAAATAGTAGAACATGTTTTCCATTAAAAATTCATTAATGGTTATAAATTTAGGAAGAAAGAAGATATTTAAAAAATCATAAATGACAAAGTTTGTTACAATAAAGCCCTTCAGTTGTCTAAGAAGAGGACTACAAGCTTTTTATCTGCCTTCTGCTATCTCACTGCTATCAAACTGATTGAAGTGATGATGGCTACTGAGTACTGCTCAATATCTGACCCATATTTGGGATGATTTTGAGATAAAAGGTAACACCATGTTGATTTTTTATAATTATTGTTTATTCTAATACTTTTCAAATAGAGGTGAAAATTAAATGAGGATGTTTCTTTAGAAGCAACATATTTGCAACTCAACTTTTAACTCTGGATTCATCCAATACTCAATTTAACAGAGTATCTGCTATTTATACAAAGAATCAGAGATAATCATTAACCACTGTATGTTCTATAATGGTTGTTATTTCTGTGCAGTTCTTTTTATTTATGGAGAAAATGGAATATCAAGCACTCGTCTTTAGGAAGACTAAATCTCATTCAGATCAAATGACTTAAAAACTATTACTATCACAAGGAATAAAGTATACTTGCCTAAAGTATTTTTGTGTCTAAGCTGCCATTTTAATCTCTTGTATCACCACTATCCCCAGGCTAATCCACCACCACCCACCCCCCAACACGCACAGACACACATTTGCATCATTCTTTGGCACATGCCTGCAGTTTCTATCCAAGATCCTATATCATCCTTCTATAATTTCCTATTCCACAAAAATGCATAACCAATTCTCAAGTCCATCTTCTCTGTATCTCTGAGGCCCACCCCCTCTAATGTGCTGACATTTTAAGTACCACAATCTTTTAACTAATCTATTATCCTTACTACATGTTTTACAAACTTAGGAACTTCTGACCACTGCTGACACAATTTTTTTTATTCTTTCCATCCCTTCACAGTCAAATTTTAAAAATAAAATCTACATACGTATCTCCCACTGGTCTCTCCTATTCTGCAACATCCTTCATATGAAACTTAAATCCTACCATTTTACTAGAGCTGTTCTCATGAATATCATCAGTCAACATCATGTCATTAAACCCAAGGAATGCTTATAATAATGCTTACAATTTCAATCCATATCTTCCTTGAATATTCAAACATTAAGCATAAACATCTTTATATAAATTTATACCCTGTAACAATTTTAATGGCAACCTACACTTTTATGTATCAACTTATCAAAACATAATTTATTTTAGTATTTATTCTGTCCACTAGATTGCAACCCTCATTATCTACAGTTTTGAACAATTTTCCAGGTAGTTCACAGTAACTTTTATAACGCTGGATAAATTTCAGCTCATACTGCTTAACATTTCTTCTTTCTTGAGTTTTTTTCTTGGCATCCTGATTTTTCTTCTACACCTATGGGTTTTCCTTCTCTCTCTCCTTAAAGACTCCTCCTCTTATGCCTAACTATATATAGTGAAATTCATTAGAACTTTTCCCCAAATCATCTTTTCTCCTCAGGCTAATCTACTTAGATGACATTATCCACCCTAATAGTTTTGATTATGAACAATATGCTAAGAGTGCCAACACTTATGTATCATTAATCTGAACCTCTCTTTTGACACATCTCATTATGATGGCTTAGATTAATGTTTATCATTATTTCAAAAAGATTTTTATTTTCTTCCAAACCCATTCCTCCTCTACTATAGAGTCTGGAGAAAATACAATAGTACAAAACCTCAAAAGAATGTTGACTACACATTTAAAAAAAATCTGAGGGGCACCTGGGTGGCTCAGTGGGTTAAGGCCTCTGCCTTCAGCTCAGGTCATGATTGTAGGGTCCTGGGATCGAGCCCCACATCGAGGCTCTCTGCTCAGTGGGGAGCCTGCTTCCTCCTCTCTCTCTATCTGCCTCTCTGCCTACTTGTGATCTCTGTCTGTCAAATAAATAAATAAAATCTTAAAAAAAAAAAAGTTCCACATTAAAAAAATGATAAAATTTAAAAAAGAATAAAAAATATCTGGAAATGTTTAAAATTTTTGACTGAATAATACATGTCTAAGAATTTTTCTTAAAACAATAGTCATATAATTTTCATACATACTTTTCATACATTTTTAAACATGTCATATATTTTATATATTTGTCATATATTTTATATATGCCATTTTATATATTAGTCATTAAGATATATTATCTTATATATCTCATGGACAAATACATGAAAAATTATAGTTCTAGCCTATGAAAAGTTGCAGACATCCTAATCTTCATCAATAGGGACTGATGGAGCAATTTTGGTATATAGAGATTAAAAAATAGTAAAAAAATTAGTTTAAAAAAAATCCCAAAATATTAATGAATGTATAATATACATAATGCATTAATAAGCAAAAAAGTAGTGTTCAAATATAAAACATTCATCATAAGAACATGAGAACAATCCTTTTTTTTTTATAACTTTTTTTTTTTTTTAAAGATTTTATTTATTTATTTATTTGTCAGAGAGAGAGAGAGAGGGAGAGAGAGCAAGCACAGGCAGACAGAATGGCAGGCAGAGGCAGAGGGAGAAGCAGGCTCCCTGATGAGCAAGGAGCCCGATGTGGGATCCCAGGACACTGGGATCATGACCTGAGCCGAAGGCAGCTGCTTAACCAACTGAGCCACCCAGGCGTCCCAATCCTTTTTTTTTTTAACAAACATAGGACAATTAGTCATTTTCTTTTATTATAAAAGCTATCTATTTTGGTGAAAAAATGTTGTACCTCAACTGACCATTCAATTTAAAAAAAGTCAACGAGAAGTTAATGAGTTTTTACTTGTGAATTATTTTTCCAGTTTTTCTCTAGTTTGAAAGATGAATAATAGAGTCTCATTCCTTTCCGTCAAGGAGCCAACACTAAAACTGCAGTTTGTTTGTAACATGAATGTAGACCTGACTTCAAAAGACTTTTGAATAGGAATACGAATCAAACCTATCCTTAATAGTAAAAGGCAGCCTTCAATGTGGATATTTAAATACTGCTTTATTATATAAATGTAATTATAAAATTAAAGATGACAACCCACTTGTATATATGAGTTAGTTATATTTTTTTTGAGAAGAGTCTTTGCTGGCTTCATTAGAATCATTTTGACTGTTACCATATTGAACCTATATATGGGATTTCAATACTTTCTCATCCTTTGCCGTCTATTAATCTGATGACATTTCTATTCCTATGGAATAAACTAAAATACAATTTTAAAATAATTTGTTTCAAGGTCACTCACAAAAAGCCAAAATTATGACAAATTAATGGAGGCAATTATAATAAAGATACCATTTTGATGTGTGTGTGGGCTTGCCGTCTATTAATCTGATGACATTTCTATTCCTATGGAATAAACTAAAATACAATTTTAAAATAATTTGTTTCAAGGTCACTCACAAAAAGCCAAAATTATGACAAATTAATGGAGGCAATTATAATAAAGATACCATTTTGATGTGTGTGTGGGCTT